>NW_026873325.1:0-143545 GCF_032173495.1 Musca vetustissima
CCTATTTGATCTGATATGCTTTAAAAATCCACGCCTATTTGATCTGATATGCTTTAAAAATCCACGCCTATTTGATCTGATATGCTTTAAAAATCCACGCCTATTTGATCTGATATGCTTTAAAAATCCACGCCTATTTGATCTGATATCCTTGAAAAAATATTATTTAAAAATCCACGCCTATTTGATCTGATATGCTTTAAAAATCCACGCCTATTTGATCTGATATGCTTTAAAAATCCACGCCTATTTGATCTGATATGCTTTAAAAATCCACGCCTATTTGATCTGATATGCTTTAAAAATCCACGCCTATTTGATCTATGCTTTGATATGCTTTAAAAATCCACGCCTATTTGATCTGATATGCTTTAAAAATCCACGCCTATTTGATCTGATATGCTTTAAAAATCCACGCCTATTTGATCTGATATGCTTTAAAAATCCACGCCTATTTGATCTGATATGCTTTAAAAATCCACGCCTATTTGATCTGATATGCTTTAAAAATCCACGCCTATTTGATCTGATATGCTTTAAAAATCCACGCCTATTTGATCTGATATGCTTTAAAAATCCACGCCTATTTGATCTGATATGCTTTAAAAATCCTTGAAAAATATGCTTTAAAAATCCACGCCTATTTGATCTGATATGCTTTAAAAATCCACGCCTATTTGATCTGATATGCTTTAAAAATCCACGCCTATTTGATCTGATATGCTTTAAAAATCCACGCCTATTTGATCTGATATGCTTTAAAAATCCACGCCTATTTGATCTGATATGCTTTAAAAATCCACGCCTATTTGATCTGATATGCTTTAAAAATCCACGCCTATTTGATCTGATAGTCCTTGAAAAAATATTCTTTAAAAATCCACGCCTATTTGATCTGATAGTCCTTGAAAAAAATATTCTTTAAAAATCCACGCCTATTTGATCTGATATGCTTTAAAAATCCACGCCTATTTGATCTGATATGTTTTAAAAATCCACGCCTATTTGATCTGATAAAATTTTATCCAATGAATTACAGAATGTTGGAACGGCAGTAAAGGTCCACAACCATGCCGACCAAGAGTCACGATCGACCAAAAATGCAAATGTAAAGAGAAATACCAGAGATTCGGATACCGTTGCCACAATTATAAATAATATAATACGATATTTTATGACGCTGTTGTTGCAACGAATACCCTGTTCCCAAAATTCCTCTTCAAGTTCTTGCAGATTTTCAAAGAGTTCTATAAATTTGTCCTGATTTCGTAAGCCAGTTATGCGATCAACCAGAAATATAAAGAGGCTGAAGTAGGTCAAAATGAAACCAATTGCCACCGTTAGGTTATCTGAAAATCAGAAAGGAAGAGGGTGAAGGTTATATGAGGTTCTCCTACAGGTTAGTTATTATTCGTACAATAAATACGGGATCATAAATTAAAAACAAAAAATGGGTCATAAAGGTCCGAACATAAATTTAAATTAGCCCTAGTAATTTGACATTCATTCTTATTTTTTTATTCTGAATTAACTCACCCTTTTCTACCGAATATTCGGGATCATGAAACACCCATACCATTAAATTGAAATTTATCACCACCACGACAATGCAGACTGTGGCATAAAAATCTCCCGTCTGTGATCTTTCTAAACGACGATATTTACGAAATTCTCGCCAATCTTGCGGATTAATGGACAGAATTTTTCCAATATAAAATAAAATGTAAAATTCTTCCAATAAAGGACGAGGTGGATATTGTTGTTGTTGTTGCTGCTGCTTTTGTTGTTTACGGTTAATTGGTTTTAATGTTTCCGTTTTACGTGTCATCCTGCTTACGAATTAAGTACTCAAATGAGAAAGCGTAGTTGTCGTTGTCCGGGAAACAATCAATTAACGACTTAATAGTCAATAAAATAATTTATTGAATTTCACGCCGTGTGCGGGTGAGGGTGACGTGGCGATGGATGAGTGACGCATTGTCCTGATAGAATTGTAACTAACTTGTATGTTGGCTTAATTAAGTAATTAATTTGAATAACTTTTGTTTGATACGTCCCAAATGGTTTGTTGATGAATTATCATTCGCCAGGGTTGTGAAAGTGTTGGACAATTAAATTAGAGTTTAATTAATTTAAATAAATACAATTGAA
The DNA here is from genome assembly GCF_032173495.1 of Musca vetustissima. NCBI lineage: Eukaryota > Metazoa > Arthropoda > Insecta > Diptera > Muscidae > Musca > Musca vetustissima. The sequence goes on from NW_026873325.1 coordinate 2,152, forward strand.
ATGTCCATGAAATACCTAAAATGGGTTGTGACCTTTCTGAAAAATGTTCTTTAAAAACTCCACTCTTACATCTTTTAAAAAATATTCTTAAAAAATCCTCGCTTAAGTGGTCTAATGGTGGCCTTCAAAAACATTCCTAAAAAATCCACGCTTAGGTGGTCTAATGGACCTTCAAAAATATTCTTTAAAAATCCACGCTTAGGTGGTCTAATGGTCCTTCAAAAATATTCTTTAAAAATCCACGCTTAGGTGGTCTAATGGTCCTTCAAAAATATTCTTTAAAAATCCACGCTTAGGTGGTCTAATGGACCTTCAAAACTATTCTTTAAAAATTCACGCTTAGGTGGTGTAATGGTCCTTCAAAAATATTCTTTAAAAATCCACGCTTAGGTGGTCTAATGGTCATTCAAAAACATTCTTTAAAAATCCATGCATAGGTGGTCCAATGGTCTTTCAAAAATATTCTTTAAAAATCCAAGCTTAGGTGGTGTAATGGTCCTTCAAAAATATTCTTTAAAAAAATCCAAGCTTAGGTGGTGTAATGGTCCTTCAAAAATATTCTTTAAAAATCCAAGCTTAGGTGGTGTAATGGTCCTTCAAAAATATTCTTCAAAAATCCACGCTTAGGTGGTGTAATGGTCCTTCAAAAATATTCTTTAAAAATCCAAGCTTAGGTGGTGTAATGGTCCTTCAAAAATATTCTTAAAAATCCACGCCTAGTTGGTCAGATAGTCCTTCAAAAATATTCTTTAAAAATCCACGCTTAGGTGGTCTAATGGTCCTTCAAAAATTTTATTTAAAAAACCAAGCTTAGATGGTGTAATGGCCCCTCAAAAATATTCTTTAAAAATCCACGCTTAGGAGGTGTAATGGTCCTTCAAAAATATTCTTTAAAAATCCACGCCTAGGTGGTGTAATGGTCCTTCAAAAATATTCTTTAAAAATCCACGCTTAGCTGCTGTAATGGTCCTTCAAAAATATTCTTTAAAAATCCACTCTTAGCTGGTCTAATTGTCCTTCACAAATATTCTTTAAAATCCCCGCTTAGGTGGTCTAATGGTCCTTCAAAAATATTCTTTAAAAATTCCCCTTCAAAAATATTGAAAAATACAGCCTCATAGTATGTTTTTTCATCTCAAAATATTTTTTAATTTATTTTTCGCCAAACACTCTCCAAAAACAATTTATTCACCAGATATCAATTTAGTTTAGTCACATGTGGATTTTATCATTGCGTATATCATACAGCCTCTCGTTTCATTTCAAAAACCATTCATTTCCAGCATATTAGAAGAACAACTGCCAAAATTTATTTGGATGAGCGAAGAATATCCCCCAAGCCGCCTCGTGACAACACACGGCATATAATTTGTCAAAAGCAACAGTTTAAAGCCTTAAATACCATCTGACACACAAATATCACACGGGACATATAACAATAACTTACTGATACACATTGTGCAAAGGATTTAAAGGATATTCACGTATGTATGTAAGTAGTAAGTGAGCGCACTTGTACGCTCACACACTCACTTTTTTTGAGAAGAAACGCGACACGGTTTCGCACATAGTCCTCGAGTAAATTCCAAAAGCAATTTTAACGTACAAAAGTGTTAACCTTGAGTAATGATAGAAAACGACAACGACGACGAAGGGAAAAAAATCCTGAAATGTCTTAGGCAAAGACTTGAACGACAATTTTTTATCATAACATTACACTGATGGTTTTGCGTACACCTTTAGACTCGAGAAAAAAATGTGTGTGGGGAATTTTAGTCCTTGTAAAAATATTCTTTAAAAATCCACGCCTAAGTTTGGGATAGTCCTTGTAAAAATATTCTTTAAAAATCCACGCCTAAGAAGGCTTATAGTCCTTGTAAAAATATTCTTTAAAAATCCACGCCTAAGAAGGTTATAGTCCTTGTAAAAATATTCTTTAAAAATCCACGCCTATGTTTGGGATAGTCCTTGTAAAAATATTCTTTAAAAATCCACGCCTAAGAAGGTTATAGTCCTTGTAAAAATATTCTTTAAAAATCCACGCCTATGTTTGGTTATAGTCCTTGTAAAAATATTCTTTAAAAATCCACGCCTTGTAAAAAGGTTAGCTGTTAGTCCTTGAAAAAATATTCTTGGAAAATCCACGCCTCTTTTAGTAGTCCTTGAAAAAATATTGTTTAAAAATCCACGCCTCTTTTAGAAGTCCTTAAAAAAATATTCTTTAAAAAATCCAGGACTACTAAGTCCTTGAAAAAATATTGTTTAAAAATCCACGCCTAAGAAGGTTATAGTCCTTGTAAAAATATTGTTTAAAAAATCCACGCCTTGGAAAAATATTCTTTAAAAAATCCACACCTTGGTTAGTCCTTGTAAAAATATTCTTTAAAAAATCCACGCCTTGGTTAGTCCTTGTAAAAATATTCTTTAAAAATCCACGCCTAAGAAGGTTATAGTCCTTGTAAAAATATTGTTTAAAAATCCACGCCTAAGAAGGTTATAGTCCTTGTAAAAATATTGTTTAAAAATCCACGCCTTAAGAAGGTTATAGTCCTTGTAAAAATATTGTTTAAAAATCCACGCCTAAGAAGTTTATAGTCCTTGTAAAAATATTGTTTAAAAATCCACGCCTAAGAAGGTTATAGTCCTTGTAAAAATATTGTTTAAAAATCCACGCCTAAGAAGGTTATAGTCCTTGTAAAAATATTGTTTAAAAATCCACGCCTAAGAAGGTTATAGTCCTTGTAAAAATATTGTTTAAAAATCCACGCCTAAGAAGGTTATAGTCCTTGTAAAAATATTGTTTAAACATCCAAGCCTAAGTCTATTCAGGTCCTTGGTGAAAATATTGTTTAAAAATCCACGCCTAAGAAAGCTATAGTCCTTGTAAAAATATTGTTTAAAAATCCACGCCTCTGGCTCTGTTGATAGTCCTTGTAAAAATATTGTTTAAAAATCCACGCCTAAGAAGTTTATAGTCCTTGTAAAAATATTGTTTAAAAATCCACGCCTAAGAAGGTTATAGTCCTTGTAAAAATATTGTTTAAAAATCCACGCCTCTTGAGCTGTTAGTCCTTGTAAAAATATTCTTTAAAAATCCACGAAGGCTATAGTCCTTGTAAAAATATTGTTTAAAAATCCACGCCTAAGAAGGTTATAGTCCTTGTAAAAATATTGTTTAAAAATCCACGCCTAAGAAGGTTATAGTCCTTGTAAAAATATTGTTTAAAAATCCACGCCTAAGAAGGCTTATAGTCCTTGTAAAAATATTGTTTAAAAATCCACGCCTCTTGAAGCTGTATAGTCCTTGTAAAAATATTGTTTAAAAATCCACGCCAATGGCTCTGATGATAGTTTAAAAAATATTGTTTAAAAATCCACGCCAGCTGAGGATAGTCCTTGTAAAAATATTGTTTAAAAATCCACGCCTCTTGAGATGTTAGTCCTTTTAAAAATATTATTTAAAAATCCACGCCTCTTGAGCTGTTGATCCTTGAAAAAATATTGTTTAAAAATCCACGCCTATGCCTTGGTTGATCCTTGAAAAAATATTGTTTAAAAATCCACGCCTATGCCTTGGTTGATCCTTGAAAAAATATTGTTTAAAAATCCACGCCTATTGAAGCTGTATAGTCCTTGTAAAAATATTCTTTAAAAATCCACGCCTCTTGAAGCTGTATAGTCCTTGTAAAAATATTCTTTAAAAATCCACGCCTAAGGTTATAGTCCTTGTAAAAATATTCTTTAAAAATCCACGCCTCTTGAGCTGTATAGTCCTTGTAAAAATATTGTTTAAAAATCCACGCCTAAGAAGCTTATAGTCCTTGTAAAAATATTCTTTAAAAATCCAAAAGCTTATAGTCCTTGTAAAAATATTGTTTAAAAATCCACGCCTAAGAAGCTTATAGTCCTTGTAAAAATATTCTTTAAAAATCCACGCCTCTTGAGCTTATAGTCCTTGTAAAAATATTCTTTAAAAATCCACGCCTCTTGAAGCTGAGGATAGTCCTTGTAAAAATATTGTTTAAAAATCCACGTCCTTGTAAAAATAAGAAGGTTATAGTCCTTGTAAAAATATTGTTTAAAAATCCACGCCTCTTGAAGCTTATAGTCCTTGTAAAAATATTCTTTAAAAATCCACGCCCTTGAAGCTGTATAGTCCTTGTAAAAATATTGTTTAAAAATCCACGCCTCTTGAAGCTTATAGTCCTTGTAAAAATATTCTTTAAAAATCCACGCCTAAGAAGTTTATAGTCCTTGTAAAAATATTCTTTCAAAAATCCAGTCCTTTTATGGTCCTTGTAAAAATATTCTTTAAAAAAGCTGTATAGTCCTTGTAAAAATATTCTTTAAAAATCCACGCCTCTTGAAGGCTGTATAGTCCTTGTAAAAATATTCTTTAAAAATCCACGCCTAGCTGTTAGTCCTTGTAAAAATATTCTTTAAAAATCCACGGTTATAGTCCTTGTAAAAATATTCTTTAAAAATCCACGCCCTTATAGTCCTTGTAAAAATATTCTTTAAAAATCCTTTTAAAAATATTATTTAAAAATCCACGCCTCTTGAGCTTTTAGTCCTTGTAAAAATATTCTTTAAAAATCCACGCCTCTTGAGCTGTTAGTCCTTGTAAAAATATTCTTTAAAAATCCACGCCTCTTGAGCTGTTAGTCCTTGTAAAAATATTCTTTAAAAATCCACGCCTCTTGAAGGCTGTATAGTCCTTGTAAAAATATTCTTTAAAAATCCACGCCTAAGAAGGATAGTCCTTGTAAAAATATTCTTTAAAAATCCACGCCTTAAGATAGTCCTTGTAAAAATATTCTTTAAAAATCCACGCCCCACGGTCTAATAGTCCTTGTAAAAATATTCTCTAAATATCCACGCCCCACGGTCTAATAGTCCTTGTAAAAATATTCTCTAAAAATCCACGCCTTTTGGTCTTAAAGTCCTTGTAAAAATATTCTTTAAAAATCCACGCCTAAGTTTGGGATAGTCCTTGTAAAAATATTCTTTAAAAATCCACGCCTAAGTTTGGGATAGTCCTTGTAAAAATATTCTTTAAAAATCCACGCCTAAGTTTGGGATAGTCCTTGTAAAAATATTCTTTAAAAATCCACGCCTAAGTTTGGGATAGTCCTTGTAAAAATATTCTTTAAAAATCCACGCCTAAGTTTGGGATAGTCCTTGTAAAAATATTCTTTAAAAATCCACGCCTAAGTTTGGGATAGTCCTTGTAAAAATATTCTTTAAAAATCCACGCCTAAGTTTGGGATAGTCCTTGTAAAAATATTCTTTAAAAATCCACGCCTAAGTTTGGGATAGTCCTTGTAAAAATATTCTTTAAAAATCCACGGCTAAGTTTGGGATAGTCCTTGTGACTGACAAATTTCCTCGAAAGTAAACAACAATCACACTGGTACTCGCACACGAAGCAACCACTCTAAGGAATTTCTCTAAATTTCTGGCTGTATAAGAAATTTAGATGGTTAGTTTTTTCTGCAACATTCCATTTCCCATACGTTATTTCTTCAGTTAAGGTATCCTACTTAACAAAAGAACATTTTTCTTATTTCGCCAAGTAAGAAATAATCTGGCAAATTTGCCACACAAAAAAGTGGAAACTAGAAAGGACAAAAAGGAAACAAAAACCTGAGAATGGGGAAACCAAACAAGAAGTACTTGTCCTTTTTTTTTGTTGTTGGCCACTACAGGGAAAGTAAAATTCTAAGAAATAAATTGCGTAACGATGTGTATATATGTGTGTGTCCCTTACATGTATGTATATATGCATGTACTTCTAAGGGATTGCAAACAATATAGCCGAGAATAAGAAGAAGGAGATGATGAAAACTACTCGCACTTATTGCCAAAGGAGCAGCCAACGAGTTTTAGTGGCCTTTAAAGTGTCATAAATTTTACGCTCAACAAAAGCTCAGTAAAGCCTTAAATTGGCCAAAAATTGTGTGGACCGCTCATTGCAAAACTGTGTGCCTTTTTGCACAGCCTTTCAATTGGTGTGTGTGTGTGTGAATGTCCACATGTGTGTATTTTCACCCATTTATCCTCCCAATTCCATTTAAGACTATGATATAAGCCCTAGCATGAGACCTTTGCTGTTACAAAGAAAAACTCGTAGAACAACAACAAAGAGGTTTTGATTGTAAATGTCTAGGGGCTGGTCTTCACAGCGTATTTGTGACAAAAAAAGTTTTTTCCCTTTATATCAGTCTATGCAGATGGAGTGTGACCCCTTTTAGTGGAATTAGTTTGTAATCGTTTACTCCTCTTTTGTTAATTTTCCATATATAGGCGGTGGATGGGTGGCATTCTTTAAGGCATCATCAGGTTGTAAAATATGTTAACAAGAAAATAAAATGTTTAACATGATGTTTAGTCATACCAATAAAGAAGCAGGGGAAGAAAAAGTCCTTTTAGTGTGATTTTATTAGTTATGGGTAGCAATGGTTTTCAAAGAAATAAATTAGCATATATCTGACCAGTCATTTGATTGTACATGTATGTCACACACAAGGATCTATTAGTTTTATTCATTAGCTGGTTTGTATTTTAAGATTTTAAATCATTGCGAATGGAAGAAAAGTCGGACTGGAACGGCTGTATGACACCCTAAATCACATTAGGTATATACGAATATTGTTGTTCCGCATAATAAATTATATTTGGGTACCAGTGATGTACGCACACCATTCTAGACCCGATTTTATAAGTCTAAGCTAGATTTCAATTGAATCGGACAAATGTGGAAGAGGTGAACATTGATGCTATACAGGATAAATAAATTAGAACCATGATAAAGGACCATTTACATGGTCCTCTCAATGAGTAAACTATGCAAATTATACCCTCAGCCTTATGGGTAAAGAGGGTATATACACTTTTCTACATCAAAAATGTGTCTCATCGAAATGTTGGGTTTAAACCCATGTTTCTGTGGACTAAATTCGTTTCACATCATTTGGAGTCGGTTTACAAATGTCTGTCTTGCTGGTGCACACGATAACACTTGAAGGAAGTTACCGATTTTATCCAAATTTTGCACATGGGGAATATCGGTCCATTTCTTCTTGTACCTCCCCCACAAAGAATCAACATTTTGAAAATTTGTTGATCAAATGAATGAAATGTCCGTTTAAATCAAGCTGTGCTTATTGTAATATTTTTACTAAACCTAAATCAATTCCGAATATGTGACATCTAACGATGGACCTGTCCAATTAGATCCCCACTTTCCATATCATAATATTTTTACCAAACCCAAATCGAGTCTGAAGATGGACCCGATCGGGGGAGAAACCCCCACAAAGTGTCACAATTTTGTAAATTTCATATAAAGGTTATGGTTAATTCCTGTGGGGTCTAAACATAACAGATCTTGGTATTTATACGAACAGAAAAAAACGAATGTAAAATAAACATTGGAGCCAAATTATAGCCAATTTGATTGCAAAATGTAAATAAAAGATATTACCAGTAAGGATTGTAGTAAAGTAGGACTGGGCCGACTGTATCTTATAGTCGGCCCAGTCCGACTTCCATCGCTTTGGGTATATTCTACATATGTATAATAACAGACGTCGCCTTTTTGAAGGCGACTAACCGGCACATGTCATTCTGTAACCTATGCTAAATTCTGTAAGTCGATTTAAAGGAAATTTGACACATGCTATTTGGTATACTGCACGGTCTAAAATGTAATCTCATTCGGTCATCCATTGATGACTTGGTGTACAATTAACATGAATAGGTCCAAATTATATATGGAAACTATATAATTTGCCAGGGATTAATTTATACTAACTTCAGAACGTTGTGTCAATCGTCCAGGCTATGGATCTTTTGTGCACATTTACTTCAAATCCGACGAAAATATGTATGTAAATCTGAACCAATTTTCACAAAACTTAGCACACATCATTCTAGACTTAATTCAGTACCCTATACCAAAATTCGTGCAAATCGAAAGATATATAGGGACTTTGGTGCACCCTTTACCTAAAATCGAGCGAAACTATATATGGGAGCTATATCTAAATCTGAACCGATTTTCGTCCGATTTAATGTAAACGGTCCCTATATATCTTTCAATTTGCACGAAATTTGGTACAGCGTAATTAATTAGGTCTAGAATGACGTGTGTCAAGTTTCGGTTCAGATTTGGATATAGGATATAGCTCCCATATATATATTTTCGTCCGATTTAAGGTAAATGGTGTACCAAAGTCTCTATATATACTTCGATTTGCTCGAAATTTGGCACAGCGTAATGAATTAGGTCTAGAATGATGTGTGTCAAGTTTCATGAAATTCGGTTCAGATTTGGATATAGCTCCCATATAAACTTTCGTCCGATTTAAGGTAAATGGTGTACCAAAGTCCCTTTATATCCTTCGATTGGCACTGAATTGAGTCTAGAATGATGAGTGGTGAGTTTCGGGAAAATCGGTGTAGATTTCGATATATCTCAAATATATATTTTAGTCCGATGTTATGTAAATGATGCACCAAGGTCCCTATATATATCCTTCGATTTGCACAAAATTTGGCATAGCGTACTGAATTAAGTCTAGAAAGATGTGTGTAAATTTTTGTGAAAATCGGTTCAGATTTAGATATAGCTCACATATAGATTATATTTTTAACAACGCGGCGTACCGAATAGCGTGTATCAATTTTGCTATAAATCGTTTTCCATTTTAAGCAGACGGCTTTAAATCTGCTAGAATGAAATTAAAGTTAGGATAGGTTGGAGAAAGAGGGAACATAGACATGCAGTTGTTAGGATACATATGTACATTATACCCAAAGTGGTATAGTCGGTCCGACTTTACTACTTTCTTTACTGGTTTTAAGTTATCATTGGCTGTCCGATTTTCTTTTCTATACGGAACTCACAAGATTTCAAACAATTTGGATGTAATAATATATTTTTGGCTATCTTGGTTTGCAAATCATGTGTTCCACAATTTGCTAATATCGGTCCATGATCGGATATAATCCTCATATAATATTTTACCTAATGTTGGTTATAGTGAGTTAATTATGAATTAAATATTTTGTGTTCCTATTGAGTGACAAATTGTCCTACGAAAATGTTTAAATATTGTGTAGATCCCATAGATGATTATACTTTAGTAATACGACGTACCTTCTATTTGGCATTTTAAGACCCTGGTGGGTAAACAAAGACCATTGTCCAATTTTCCAACATTAATGTTTGAGTATGATATCTTGTTTTCTCCTGACAGCAATTTACAATGGCATACCACCATAAGTAAGAACCCATATCGATTTTAAATACTTAGAATGTCCACATCATGGTAGAGGGTATTAAAATGTCTCCCCGGCCGAACTTAATGAGTTTTTACTTGTATTGGTAGTATAACAGTTTAGATCACTTCTTCGGATGTTTGATATACCACCCATATAAATTTCCTGTGTGATATTTAGTACTTCGTTTTTAAATGAATAAAATCTCCTCTGTGTCTATGTTTTAACAAAGGTCACATATATGGGTCTCAAACAATTTTATGACTCCTCATTGTTGAGGGCATACATATTCAACCCGGTCAAACTGTAAAATGCTGTTATATTCGTTTTTATAGATATTTTTAATTAGTTAGATCAGTTAACCTCGACGAGGGATAGGGGACCTTCGACACGATTTCGTTTGTATATAAATATCAATCCTCGTTTGCGTATCATGCTTTTGCTAGTATGCTGTTTCAAACTATTATCAAAACTTCAAAAATTGTAAAACTATTCCCGTTTTGCTTACACACATCGTCTAAAACACACACACACACACATAAAGTTTTTCAGAGAAACTGTTGCTTCGTTTCACACATCCTTTTCTGCACACATACATCTCTAAAAACGTATGAAATACACGAAACACCTTCTGTATTATGATAATAATAATAATTGTTATTTTTTATTTATGCGAACAAATATGATTTATGATTTTGAAAATTATTGAACAAACCACAAAGGATATACCCTCAGATATCCTCGCACACTCAAACCAAATGGAATTAGGAAAAACAGGGATTTTTACAAAGCTATCTACACCACAGCTAGGATTTTGTTATCGGTAGCCAAATCATCATCTGCCTGCGTCCTTTTTGTAACAAAAACTTCTTCCAAAACCATTTTACATTCACACACAAAGACAACATTTTATACACAAACGGATGTGCCATATCACTTGAGAATACAACCAACCAACAGTGAAGAAGAACAAGATAAAAAATAACAACAAAACAACTCCACCTCTACCAATGAAGTTAGCAACGGATGATGATATGCAAACATTTTTCTCATTTCCTGTTTTTGGCATGACGTCTTGGAGCATTCCGATCCATTTTGAAGCCACACCGCCAACCACAAATATTTTCTTTCGAAAACTGTTCTTCTCTGTCAGAACGATTTGAAAATATGCTGATAATATTTCGCATTGTCTGAGAGTGTATGTGTGTGTGCGTCTCTGTAGATTCATATTTGTTACCTTATTGTCAGTATCCTGTGGGCGAGCCAAAAGAGGATGTACTTTGGGGGGTTTATTTGTCGCATTCATTTTTGTATTGATATTTATGTTCATATGTCTGTTCTTGTCTCAAAATAAAATGAAATATTGAATAACTGTTGCATTATATACAATATGACATGGATGCGGTGGAGGTGGTGGCTGTCATTTGGGAGCCCTTTTTCTTCGGATGGGATGTTATGCTGCGGTAATGCATAACTCAATAAATCATCAATTTCAATTAGTCTAAACTTTTGACATGTCATTGCTGCTGCGTAACCACAATATCGCTCCATGCCAACCGCAATGCCAATGTAAAATATTTTTTTTAGGTGAAATGAAATACAATTATATATTATAATACATGTAATTTATTTAATATTAGATATGGCTTTTTCTCAACACAATAAAAATGTTGAACACCCAAAATATTTTCATAAAATGCAAATACTTCCCTTCTCCATCTCTGTCTTCGATGAGCAGCGTTTTTATCTGCTTTTTAAGGTATTTATGTGTCAACTTTTTAAAGTGCACTTTTATTCCTCCACCAACAGTTGGACATTCAAAATACCTAAAATATATCGGGACTGGTATATGGGGGCTATGCCATGCTGAATTGCTGCCATAAGAAAACGAAATAACAAACTGCATACACTCAGGTTAGAAAGTTAGGGCTACGTCCTTGAACATACAGAAAAGGGGAGTGACCTTTATAAGAGGCCTTTGTAAAAAATATAAAATTATTTTAGAAATGTTCTGCAAGAAGTTGTTATCCACGATGGTCCCTGACAACCAATTTACAGCCACTTCGTAATGCAATAATATAGCCACTTCTGTTGGAAACTGCCTAGGATTATCAAAACACATATAAAACGAACGGACTTTTACCGATATGTGTAGGTTAGGTTGAAAAGAGGGGCGGTTTACTCCACCACATAACCAATAGCAGGACATACATTTAGGCCATTAAAGGACCCAGTAAGAAGAAATCTTCTTGAGATTGGTCTCCCTTCTAGGAATTCTTTGTTCTTATTGAAGTCCTTCAGCCTTTCACATTCACGTCCCTTAGGCCAGTAAGTTAGTGAATAGTATAATTTTCCAAGAATTGGATTCTAAAGTTTACAAAAGCTGGACAGTAACATAGGAAATGTTCCAATGTCGAATGCCGGAGGCAGAAATGGCTTTAAACACCTCAGAACGGATAGTCGACTTTGGCTTTATAGTCGACAAATATATGGAATGCGTCGATGTGTTTTTCGTGGGTCTTTTCAAGGATTTGGTGCAGAATGAAAATCTGGCCAGTGGAGGATTTGCCAGTCGACTTTGGCTTTATAGTCGACAAATAGATGGAATGCTTCGATGTGTTTTTCGTGGGTCCTTTCCAGGATTTAGCGCAGAGTGAAAATCTGGTCAGTGGAGGATTTGCCAGTTCTGAAGCCGCATTGATATGGTCCAATAATGTCATTAACTTCATTCGTTGATACAGTACGTTGGATAGAACTGTATATGCGATATGAAGGAGACTTATTCCTCTATAGTTGACACATATCACGGGTCACAGGATACTGAGGTTCCAATTATTGAGCATGCATTCCTCTAGCCAAATTGTACTAATCAGCTGGTGCATGCTCCTGACCAGCATAAAAAGAACGGTTAGTTCGGCTGGTAATCGCATTTCATTGTGGCTCCTGTACATTTCGATTTGATCACGCTCACGCTTTCCTTGTTCTTTCGTCTTTTTTCTAAAAATACGTTATTCCCCTTTTCTCCAGATAATTCTCCGTCGCATTGTTGTATATCAACTAACAATAAATAAATAATAGCCAATAAATAAATAGGAATACGCCTAATCCACGCCTTGAATCAAAGGCCTTGCAAAAATATTCATTAAACAATTCACGCCTTGTATTGGTCCTTAAAAAATATTCTTTAAAAAAATCAAGCCCTGAAAAAATATTCTTTAAAAAATTCAAGCCTTGAAAAAATATTCTTTAAAAAAATCACGCGCTAAAAAATTGACAAAATATCCTTAAAAAATCCACTCCTTTATATGCCTTTGAAAAAATACTCCTTAAAAAGTCTACTCCTTGATAGGCCTTAGAAAAATATACTTTAAAAAATCCACGCCTTGATAGGCCTTAGAAAAATATACTTTAAAAAATCCACGCCTTGATAGGCCTTAGAAAAATATACTTTAAAAAATCCACGCCTTGATAGGCCTTAGAAAAATATACTTTAAAAAATCCACGCCTTGATAGGCCTTAGAAAAATATACTTTAAAAAATCCACGCCTTGATAGGCCTTAGAAAAATATACTTTAAAAAATCCACGCCTTTTTATACCTTGAAAAAATATTCTTTAAAAAATCCACGCCTTTTTAGGCCTTGAAAAGTAAAGTAAAGTCGGACTTTGCCGACTATATGGGTATATTCTACATATGTATCCTAACAAACGTCGCGTTTTTGTTATTTCTCTATATCTGAACCGATTTCAGGGAAACTTGCCAGAGACCAATTTGTATTACTTCAATACGTTGTGTCAATCGGCCTAGCTATGGATCTTTTCACGAAGTTTAGCAACATCATTCATGCAAATGAAAAGATTTCCAGGGATTTTGGTGCACCATTTACCTAAAATCGGGCGAATCTATGTATGGGAGCTATATCTAAATCTGAACCGATTTCCATGAGACTTAGCACACATTATAATAGCCGCAATTCAGTACGCTATGCCAAATTTCGTGCAAATCGAAAGATTTGTAGGGTCTTTGGTGCACCAATTACCTTAAATCGGATGAAAATATATATGGGAGCTATATTTAAATCTGAACAGATTTTCACGAAACTTTGCACACTAGACTTAATTCTAGACTTAATTCAGTACAATATGCCAAAATTCGTGCAAATCACAAGATTTCCAGGGACTTAATGGACTGTTTACCTAAAAATCGGGCGAAAGTATATATGGGAGCTATATCTAAATCTGAACCGATTTTCACGAAACTTTGCACACATCATTCTAGACTTCATTCACTACGCTAAGCCAAACTTCGTGCAAATCGAAAGATATATAGGAACTTTGCTACACAATTTACCTTAAATCGGACGAAAATATATATGGGAGCTATATCTAAATCTGAACCGATTTTTCCCAATTTCAATAGGGTTCGTCCTTGGGCCAAACAAATGAGCTGTGCCAAATTTCATACAATTCGGATCATAAATGCGCCCTGTACTTTGTTCACAAAAATACGTGGACGGACGGACGGACAAGCGTAAATCGACTCAGAAAGTGATTGTATACATATTCTCAAAAGGAACCATGTGTCTATCTCGTTTTTCTTTTGCCTGTTACAAACATATGCACAAAGACATAATACCCTGTACCACAGTGTGGTGAAGGTTATAAAAACAGCGCCTTGGAAAGCTTTGGACCTACAATGAACATTTATATGTCTCCGACTAATATTTTGTGTTAGGGTGGAGGGCGTAAAAAACATAACCAAATAATATAGAATTAATTAAGTCCAGATGAATTCAGTTACAGTTAAGGGGACCCCCCATTCTCGGGGTCATTTTTTTTTATTTTTTTTTTTTTTTTTTTTGATTTAATTCGAATCTACACTAATTGTAGAATGTCCCTACAAAATTTCAAGTAAAAATCTCAAGAACTCTTGAAGATATAGCCGATTTATTGTGTCAGCATCAAGTGACGGCTAAAGGGCTTCTCAAAATTTAAACGCGTTTTTCTCTTTTGCGAATGGCGGGCACGATAACTCAAAAACTAATAACCCAATCGATTCCAAATTTTTACATGTTTCTCTGTGAGTGTATAGCTTTCGTATGAACTATAATAAAGCCAATCGGTGAAGATCTTCCTTATTTTTTAACTTGGGTTTTGGACAAAAATCGGCGATTTTCCAAAAAAAAATTTTTAAAGGTCCCCCATTTTGTTAATGTTAATAATGATGTTCCAGTGACGAGTTATCATGCCCGCCATCAAAAATAAGGACTTTTATTTAATCACATAAAACAACAACAAGACAACAACAAAAATTTTTTGTAAATTATTTTTCTTCCTTTTTAAATCTTCAAATATATATGTGCAAAGTTACAAACCTTAACAAGCATTGGTATTCATTTACCAGCCAATTTAAAATCTTAAAAATAAAAAATCGAGAATGGGGGGGTTCCCTTAAATACAATTTATCTTAAAACTCTGCTACTCGGACTTTACCGTACATTTAACAGCGTAAATTAAAAAAGTACAATATAACACTTTATTTTGATTACCATCTATCTCATAGCTCCCATAATAAATTTACATTTCCACATTTTCCAACTCGAGAAATTAATATGGGCTTTTGGGTGACCCCAAGTAGCAGGTCAACTGCTCTCTAAACAATTGCATGGCCCATCACCTATTTAGGTGAACGAGCACACCGTTCGTAAAAGTTCATAGGTAACAGCATCGGCAACAACAAGAACAACATTCTGACTGCACTCAGATACCGGCAACTCACTTCAGATACTGTAGATGTCTGCATTGTTGCTGTTGTTTTTATTTATTTATTTTTTGTTTGTTATGATGACGATGATGTGGCACAATTGCCATTCTCATCGTCGTCGTTGTTGTTCTTGTAGTTTTTACTATTATGTGAGTATTTGAAACATATTTTGAATAAAAATTGAAAAGAAAAATTGAAACCAACGAAGCGCATTTAAATAAAAAACATTTGCATTTAGATGGAATTCTTTATAACCCGGAGAACAATAATAGCAAGAACAACAAAACCAACAACTACTGTAAGAGAACAGTAGTTATTTTTATGGACTGGGAAACCACCTCCCAGCTCAATCCATGTGAGTGTATTACGTATCCATAGCATTCCATTCATGCATTGTTCTTTGGGCATCCCAATGAGCATTTGTTGTGTTAACAAATAAAATAAAAATTAAAAAAATAATATAACCAGTGAGCGGAGCAGTATAGTCGGACGGGGCCGACCATATGATAC
Source organism: Musca vetustissima (assembly GCF_032173495.1). Classification (NCBI taxonomy): domain Eukaryota; kingdom Metazoa; phylum Arthropoda; class Insecta; order Diptera; family Muscidae; genus Musca; species Musca vetustissima. The sequence continues at coordinate 17,709 of NW_026873325.1, forward strand.
CCTACACAACTTCCAAGAAACTATAACTTTCTGTGGTTCTTTATTCTGAACTTGGGCAATATTTGGCGATATTTGCACCCTCTTGACCGACTAGAGGTCAACGAATGTTACAAATATTCAGTACAGCCCTTCTAATCACTTGTCCAGATTCCCTTCACCTATTTTGACCTATAGATCGACTCGAAAAACCCCAAAAAAATAAGTAATCGGTCCACTTCATCCCAAAATTATTATCTGATCATCACCGAAAATTATAAGCGTTGTCGGTGACCACAACTTGAACCTCATGAAAATGTTCAAAGCGATCAACGCTATATTTCCGCCCTGTAGTGTGGTAATGGGTTTCTAAATAATATATGAATACGTAAGCCCCGGTAAATATTTATGTGTAAGTCCCGCATTCGAGCGCTGACGACAATATATTGGTATCAATTTAAAGGTCAACCACTCCTCTTGAACATACTACCAACTTCACAGGTCTAGGACCTTCAGGTGCAAATATATACCCCATAGAATACAAATTTTGTAATTTTTCACACAAAAGTCAGGGTCCATTTAACCCGCTAAATATTGACCGATCTTTATCAAAACAGGCATACTTATTCTTTGGCCCGATCCCCTTCTCCGTGCAAAAATTCGCATGTCTAGATCGACTCAGCTAGTCGAGATATGACGATCGGTATACTTAAAGGTGGGTCTAGGACCAATATTTCGCAGCGTTACAAACTTTTGGGGCTGCACAAAGCTATAATACCCTGACAACATAGTTGTGTAGGGTATAAAAATATCCACAAGTTTTTTCATCCACAGTTCAACCTCCATGACAATAATAAAAGTAATGTTTTTCCTATTGTCCAAGAAGGACGCGAAAATGGCTAAGTACCTCTACTCGTTGGTCAGTTAGTTAGTCACTCAGTCAGTAAGTTGAGTAAGGACGCCGCAGTTGTTCGCCATGTCATTATGTTACAATAAATAATTAGCTTCTGACTGGGTTTGTTATTTTCTATTCGAAGTCATTGATGTGACAATAATGTTAACGACTTATTTTAATGGCTTCTTAATTATAATGAAAGGAATGAATAAGAATTGTAGAAAAAAACATACAAATAAGTAACCAGGATGTCATCGAACTTATATATCAACGAAAATTAAATTGCAACCCACGGGGTTTTATATTGAAAACTGAAGAAAAATGTTCTCAATCGAAGGAAAGTCCGGTATATACAACCCCTTTGGTATATACAAGAGATACATCTAAAATTGTAATGGGGGAAAAACGTACCATAAATCTCCAAAATACCGATTATATAGAGGTACGATAATGTGAGGGCTATACCAAAACGTGGCCCGATATATCCCATTTTCAATACCAAACATCCAACACGTAATAACAATGTATGTTGAATATTTCAAAGCTCTGTCGTAAATAATGAGAGCTCTATCCTGATTTCAGCAGACAGATGAACATGCATAAATATAATTTTATTCTGAACAAGAATACATATATGGGCAATATTGCCAATTTTTTAATATTCCATTTTCAAAAAATCAGCTTTTTTGTTTTTGTGGCACATCAATGATTTTCGGTACACATATAGAGAAAAATGTTCTGATTCCGAAACCGTTCGCGATCAAATTTTTGGTTGATGCGCGCAAAAGTTATCGAGGTTTTAATTGTGGGCATAAGAAAAAAATTTTAAAATTACGCCGTTTATTATATTGAGCAAAAACGTTGATATATATTATCCTCCGTAAAATAAGAATACGAATATATTATAATAATCGCGATAAAGTTGCAGATCTTAGCGAAATATGAGAAAAATAAAAAAATATATAGGAGATTACATCAATATTTTCATTATATTAATGACATACACACACCTAAACACTATGGTAAATAAAATGATATCAAAATCACATAAGTCCGTGTAGCGGTTTCTAAATCAAAGCGACAACAAACCAAGATATTGAGAAAAAATATTTGTTTTTGGTTCGAAAAAATAATGTCATCATATTTATTTTTTTAATTGTATACAATAAATTTCAGAAAAAAATGTTGGGGTTATTCTTCTATTTTACCCGAATTTCGCCGAAAAAATTGACATATAATAATAATCACTTTTTGTGTATAAGTATACACCTTGTGGATTGTAGCAAGACCCTTCCGATAAATCTTAGAATTCAATAAATAGGAAAAAATCTTAAAATAAAATAATATTATGAAATATACATTTTAAATTGCGTGTAAATCGCGTAATTCTCAAAATCATTTGATGCGCATGCGGTTTCCAGGAAATACTGAAGTTTATCTTCCAATCCATATATATTTTGCGAAATTTCATTTGACGGCTAAGATGTGCCACACACTACATTGAAGTACCCAAAAAATCGTAAAACGCGAATAATTTGCGAAAATTCCATATGCTATTAACGCGCATCCGATTTCGGTGTGCACCCTAAAAAATACATCGATCTATACCGATTTCAATGTGGTCCATTAAGAACCATGGATGTGCCAGCAAAATCTATTTTTGAGATAAATTGCGTACATCTCTCTTTCGGCTGAAGTTTTAAAAAATTGGCAATATTGCCCATATATACTTTATGGGGTCTCCGGTGAATATATTGCATGAACAGCCAGACGGACCAACTGATATACATAAATCGATTTATCTTAAAGATAGAATTCGTGAGGCTATTGATTAATATGACAGCAAACTTGCGGTTTCGTCCATCCTAATTATAACCAGTGAGCGGAGCAGTATAGTCGGACGGGGCCGACCATGCGATACCCTACACAACTACCACGAACTCTAACTTTCTGAGGATGTTTATTCCGAGTCTGAGTAATATTTCGTGATATTTTCCCCCTCTTGTCCGATTAGAGGTTAACAACACCTCTTCCTTACTTCGAATATTCGAATATTCAGTACAGTCCTTCTAATTACTTGTCCAGATTACCTTCACGGTGGGTTGTGTTGTGATTTTCGGATTATACTCTACTCGAAAACACACAAAAAATTATGTTTTCGGTCCATTTCATCCCAAAATTTTAATCTGATCATCACCGAAAATTATAGGCGTTGTTCTTGACCATAACTGGAACTTCATGAAAAATTTCAAAGCCATCAGCGCGATATTTCTCCCTCTAATGTGGTAATGGGTTACTGAATAATATCTGAATACGTAAGCACCTGTAAATATTTGACTGTAACTCCCACATCTGAGTAGATACATCACTATATTTGGTATCAATTTAAAGGCCAACCACTCCTCTTGGATATGCTATCAACTCCTGGGGTCTACATCCTCCAGGAGTAAATATATATGCCATAGAATACAAATTTTGTCATTTTTCACACAAAAGTCAGGGTCCATTTGACCCGCTAAATACTGACCGATCTTTATCAAAACATGCATGCGTATTCTCTGGCCCGATCCCCTTCTCCATGCAAAAATTCGCGGTGTTTGGGCCATAATTGCGGCCTCTGGAGCGACCAGAAAAACCGACAAAAATTTAGTATTTGGTCCATTTCATCCCCTAAATATTAACCGATCTTTTCCAAAAACAATAGGGTCTTCATTGGCCAGAACCCATCCTACATGCAAAATTTCGTGAAGATTGGTCCATAACTGTGGCCTGTATCGTGTTTACAAATTATAATGGACAGACGGACGGACATCACGGACACACATGTCTAGATCGACTCAGCTAGTCGAGATATGACGATCGGTATACTTAAAAGTGGGTCTAGGAATATTTCGCGGCGTTACAAACATTTGGGGCTGCACAAAGCTATAATACCCTGACAACATAGTTGTGTAGGGTATAAAAATGGATTTTATACCCTAAACAACTATGTTGCCAGGGTATTATAGCTTTGTGCAGCCCCAAAAATTTGTAACGCTGCGAAATATTGGTCCTAGAACCACCTTTAAGTATACCGATCATCATATCTCGACTAGCTGAGTCGATCTAGACATGTGTGTCCGTCCGTCCGTCTGTCCATTATAATTTTTAAACACAATGCAGGCCACAGTTATGGACCAATCTTCACGAAATTTTGCATGTAGGATGGGTTCTGGCCAATGAAGGTCCCTATTGTTTTTGATAAAGATCGGTTAATATTTTGGGGGATGAAATGGACGAAATACTAAATTCTTGTCAGGTTTTCTGGTCGCTCCAGAGGCCGCAATTATTGCCCGAACATCGTGAAATTTTACATGGAGAATGGGATCGAATGGAAACCAAAGAAAAAGCATGCCTGTTTTGATAAAGATCGGTCAATATTTAGCGCGTCAAATGGTCCCTGACTTTTGTGTGAAAAATGACAAAATTTATATTCTATTACGTATATATTTACTCCTGAAGGACATAGAACCGAGAAGTTGATAGTATATCCAAGAGGGCTGGTTGACCTTTAAATTGATACCAATTGTATTGTCGTATGTACTCGGATGTGCGAGTTACACTTAAATGTTTACAGGTGCTTACGTACGCAGATATTATTTAGTAATCCATTACCACATTAGAGGTCGGAAATATAGCGCTGATCGCTTTGAAATATTTCATGAGGTTCCAGTTATGGTCAAGTACAACGCCTATAATTTTCGAAGATGATAAAATAATAATTTTGGGATGAAGTGGACCGAAAACTTATTTGCTTTGTGTTTTTTTAGATTCAGTCTATTATAAGCCGAGCATCACAACACAACCCACGGTGAAGGGAATATGGAGAATATGAAGGGACTGTACTGAATATTGGTAGTATTCGAAAATATGTCAGTGTAAGGAAGAGGTGCTGTTGACCTCTAATCGGGCAAGAGGGTGCAACTATCACGAAATATTACCCAGGCTCGAAAAAAAATCCGCAGTAAAATAGAGTTCTGTGCTAGTTGTGTAGGGTATCGTGTGGTCGGCAGCGTCCGACTATACTGCTCCACTCACTGGTTTAAAAATAGATTTTTTTTAAAATGTCAATATTTTTAAGGAGCATGAGAAAGAGGATTTTTTTTTAATTTTCTATATTTCCTTCCATATTTTTGTATGGGGATTATGTAAAGACATGGATCGATATTGAACCTGATCTACGTAAAAGTTTTTTATTTGGCAGAAACAAGAGGGCAATTTTGAGAGGGCAATGTCATAACATGGGCTTCTAATAAACATTTTTCGGACATTCTAAACAACAAGAATGCCAATTTCCAATCACTTAGATGGGGAATATGTGGATATAATTTTAAAAATACCGAAAACGGGGCGGAACCTTTATACTGGGCCCATAAAAATGAAGAGCATAGATTGTGGACAAAATATTGAAAATCACTTAATATTTTGATTTTTTTTCTTATACTTGTATTTCATTTTTTAAAAATTGAAAATATGATATTGACGATGATGCGGACTCAGGACTTTATGTCGAGAATGACAGATGTATCAAAACGTATAAAACACATTATGGACTAAGAAGCTTTCGACATTTTAAAAGAACAAAAGAATAATGTTAAAGTGGTCATTGAGACAATTTTATTGTGTGGAAGGGAGAACACCGCATTGAGAGGAGGTAAAGATTCCAGAATACTTCATTAAATGTATATAATCCGAACGCAGTTAGAAAAATTAAAAAGAAAATAATTTTCTACCGTCCTAATAAACACAATAATTAGTTTGGGTTTGGATCTAACATTTTTTGAGAGGTCATGGATGACTTAGCTACGCAAGTCATCGGTATCATCGCAAACTGGGAGGGTATCTGCTCTAAGCCTAGCGCTGAAAAATGCTTATTATAAATAATTTCATTTCTGTATATACTTTCCACAAAGGTAGTCCGTGTGCGTCCTCAAAACTTAGATTATAATATTGCTAAAGATGTCTTAAATAATGCGATAAATAAGTACAATCTTCAATGTGAAAAAAAATTTATTTCTGCTTCGGATATTGTATGATTACTATGTTCTAAATCCATCGTGCTCCTTCCTATTTGGCCTCAATAATTTATTTATTTGTATACATAAAATATTGGAACCTTCACCTCTAACCATTTCATGAATATGTCATATTTTTTATAAGGTAATCACAAAAAAAGTTGAATAACACTTAGGGGCGCAAGCCTTAGCAGCTGAATTTTTTATACGTCGAAGAACGTAATTTTCAACACTCAAATAAAAAAGTTGGAGCAAAACTTTTTGAAAACAATTCTTATTCATTTTAAATTGGAGTATTTTCTATCAATTCTTGATTTTGGCCACTTTTGGTCGTGGTCGTGACACATTTTGCGGTGGGTAATTTGATGATATAACATTGAAAATATAATACATAGACCTTTCACATTCTCCAAGAAACCGGTGAGGATTTGTGGCTAAACCATGAAAACACCGAAAATTGGTTTCTCCCTCGATGAACCCGGAATGTTATTACGTTTAAGAAACCAAAAACGTAGACGGGACCTTTATATGTGGCCTATGTGAAAAAATGGACCTATGGGGAGACTGGGCACCTTCGGTATGACGCTCTTGTTGTACATCGCTAGCTTTGATCCATAGCTATAGAATATTAAAATAAATAACTTTCACTAAGTTTGAAATCTCCAGCTAATAAGCCATTTAGATACCAGTTTTTTTTATTTATACCCTTCACCACACTGTGGTACAGGGTATTAAGCCTTTGCGCATATGTTTGTAACAGGCAAAAGGAAACGACATAGACCCATGGTTCCTCTTGAGAATATGCATAGAATCACTTTTGAACACAGTACAGATCGCATTTATGATCTGAGTTAGATGACAGCTAACTTATTTGGCCCAAGGACGAAACCTATTTATATTGGAGAAAATTGCATATAGCTCCCATATATAAATTTCCGTCCGATTTTATCTAAATGGTGCACTGAACACCCAATATTTGTCCGATTGAAAAAAATTTTGTAAACCTTACTGAATTAGGTCTATACTGATATTTAAGTTTTGTGGAAATCGGTTCAGATTTAGATAAACCTCTCATATATAGTTCCGCCCGATTTTTAGTAAATGGTGTACAAAACTCCCAATATTTGTCCGATTTAAACAAAACTTAAACTGACTTAAGTTTGATGTTCTTGAAGTTTTGCTGAAATCGGTTCAGATTTAGATATAGCTCCCATATATTTTTTCGTCCAATTTTACCGGCACCGAAGAGCCTATGTTTATTCGATGTACACGAAATTTGGCAGATGTGGGTTTAAAGTGATATGTATTAAAGTTGCAAAAATCAATTTAGATTTGGATATATCTCCAATATATATTTTCGTCAGATTTTATGTAAATGGCGCACCGAGGAGCCATATACACTAGATAAAATTGGGGACAGTGCACTGTTCAGCAGCATATCAAATGGCTAGATATGGGCAGTGGGTAAATACCCGGTAAATTGGGTAAATAACCAATTGTGGATATTTACTTTATTGAATCGGTAATACAATGTCTTACATCCTATTTCCGGGTTTTGTTATAAAATCGATTTAGAATGGATAGTTTTACGATACTTTAAAGACGTGGGTAAATACGCAAGTATTTACTCATTAACTGCCGAACGACTGGACATAGGCGGCCAAAATTTTGCTTACACGTTTTTAATGTCAAAGCAAATATTGAAATGGAAAAAGGGGTCCCTGGTTCCAAGTTTTGATATAGCCCCACATAACCGTATCTCCCGATTTAAGGTATTTTTTGTCTATTAGACCAATTTTACGACCAAATCGGCTGTAATTTGGCACAAAGTGTTCTCTTTGAGTACCAAATGTCCATGCAGAAATTCATGTATGTAGGTCCACGTGTACAGTAGCCCCCATACAAAGATACCCCTGTTTTAAGTACTTACCCAAAAACTGGGTATAAACTCATTAACTGCCAAACCACTGGGCCAAAATTTGGCCCAGATGGTTTTTACATCAAAGCAAATATTGAAATGCAAAATGGGGTCCCTGAGCCCAAGTTTTGATATAGCCCCCATATAACCGTATCTCCCGATTTAAGGTATTCTTGTCTTTTAGACACATGTTAAACGGCCAACATTTGGCTCAGATGGGTTTTATATCAATACAAGTACTGGAATGAGAAATGGGGTCTCTGAGTCCAAGTTTTTATATGGTCCACATCCACATTAAAAAAAATGTAGAAAGTACCTTCGGAGTAGATGCGGCCTTTTAGAGTCGGGCACATTCCGCCTATATAATTTCCTTAAAAATTGTTTCTGATTCTCCTTTAAGGGAACCCCACCCATTCTCGATTTTAATTTTTCAAAAATTTCAATGGGCTGGTAAATCAATACCAATGCTTGTTAAGGTTTGTAACTTTGCACGTATATAATTGAAGATTTAAAAGAGAAGAAAAATAATTTACAAAAAAAAATTTGTTATTGTTTTGTTGTTTTTTGTAATTAAAGAAAAGTCCTTATTTTTGATGGCGGGCATGATAACTCCTCACTGGAACATCGGAATCCGAAAATTCCAACGGTGTTAGAAAGAGTACATGTCTGGCTCTCGTATGAACTAGGATTATTGACTTCGCTCTAAAATTAACAAAATGGTGGACCTTTGAAAAAATATTTTTGGAAAATCGCCGATTTTTTACCAAAAACCAATTTGAAAAATAAGGAAGATCTTCACCGATTTGCTTTATCCTAGTTCATACACTCCCAGAGAAACGTTGCACAATTTGGAACCGATTGGACTATTAGTTTTTGAGTTATCGTGCCCGCCATTCACAAAAAAATGTTTAGAGAAAAACGCGTTTAAAGTTTGAGAAGCCATTCAGCCGTCACTTGATGCTGACACAATAAATCGGCTATATCTTCAAGAGTTCTTGAGATTTTCCCTTGAAATTTTGTAGAGACATTCTTTAATCAGTGTAGATTCGAATTATATCAACAAAAATTTTGACCCCGAGAATGGGGGGGTCCCCTTAATGGTTTATTAATATGGTTCGAAATTACATATGGCCACTTCCGCAGTCACTTACACGACTTTCAGAGGCAAAATCAAATTTTAAATCTTTAATAAATCGAAAACAATTATATTTTTTACAAATCTCACTTAATATTTTTTTGTAGAACTTTAGGAGTACTATCAGTGGTAAAAAAATTGAGAGCCTCTAGTTTTTAACGTTTGAGATAAAAGCCATAAACGAGCGATCACCCACGCGACTTCAAATGTACATGACTTTAGACATCACTACTAATAATGGAAAAACTCTGCGAATTGTGTGAATATTTTGAACTTTTAATATTCTTTACATGAATAAGAGATACCAACCATTATTATTGCACTTTCAAAATTTGGCATATCCTTTATTTGCGAAGGATTTTTCTCGGTCACTCACGCGACATTTTTGATTTTGCTGTTTTTATTTCTGCATTGTCTACATTTATTGTCATTAAATTAGTATTTATGCTAAGAACAAGAAGAAAAAATGACAAATGTGTCCTTTCTTTGTATTTTTTGCCTTTACGCATTTAATTACAATTAAAAAAAACAAATTCTTCGACTTTGGTTTACCTTTTTGCGGAAGTGCCCATATATAAGACCAAACGTGCTTGTATTGACGAATCTGCGACAGAAAAAAAAACTATTTCCGGTGGCTTGAAAATGTAACTTTAAAAGTCAAAAATTAAGTCGCATATTAAAAAAATAGAAGCTTTGGAGGATCTGAATTTCAACCAGACTTATAGCGGTTACCAGTCTCTGACTATGGTGCTGAGTGTGCCCCATCAAATGCCGAATCTACCACGATATATATGCGAGCTGCATGGTAATTTCAACATGCAGGCACACGGACATGATTAGATCGACATAGATCTGATCAAATATTCGTAGTATAAAAATAACAAATTAATTAAACAGTTCACCTCAGGATGTAGTTTATAAAACCAACTTTACATTCAGGGATCTTGTAATGTTTCCATCGCTTACACTAGTTGGCCATAGTTTTACACATTTTGTCTGACAATTCGTTTCCATATTTACATGTTTTCAATAGCTCAACCTGAAACACAAAAAGAAGTGACGGGTTGGATCTCTTGGCAGTACGGTAAGCAAGTTATAGTCCGACAAATACATTACACTTCTCTTGGCTTCATAAATATAAATAAACACATTTTATTAACTTCGACTTGGTAAACCCAACATGTTTCCATTTGAATGCATTTGTTGCAACCAATGGATTTGTTTTATGCCCAGCAACATGTTTAGCAACACTTAACGAACGAAAACACCTTTTTATAGGAAGAGAAGTGCTTGACACTCTCTCGCTCTCAACACTCATCGACATCAAATTTCAACATGTTGCTCTTTCAAAACAGTATCACGTGTTGAACACCCACTGTCGCGCTCTCTTAACTAAACAATAATAACCGAACAACTTTGTTTTTGTTGTCCGGTAGTGGATGCTATTTAGCATGGCGCATGACTGCAATAACAACTAACGGTTCCTTTTTGTTAATGTCATCACGTTTTTTTTTCGTTCGTTCGTTGCTTTGTTAGAGAAGGCGTAATGTCAAAAGTCATTGCTGTGGAATATTGGTAGAATTCATGTGATGTTTTGTTGTTTGGTTAACAAAGAACAGGTTGAGGGAGAGAAGAAGATGGAATGAAACAACAGTAGATAAAATAGGAACAAGGAATAATAAGAAAGGAATAAGAAAACAGCCGTTCTTTGACAGTTTGCTTTAACATATAAAACAGCTGTGCGAGAATGGACATTCAAAGAAACAAGTTGTCGTAGTGCCAATAGTTGACTGTGTTTTTTTGTGTTTCTCAATGATTTATTGTAAATAAAACGTGTACTCAGTGGTTGAAAATAAAAAATAGTAACTAAAAGTACAAAATCCTAAACTCAAAATCCAAAAAACCTGTTTGTGTAAAGAATTGTTAATCGGTTTGTAAGGGAATTTCCAAAAAAGAAAAAACAAAAAGCACTGCTTGCAGTACAAATAATAATAAGCGGTAAATGCAAATAAAGATATTATCTCAGCTTTTGACAACAATAATAAACAACAACAAAAGACATTTGAAAACTAGTTTCAATCCGACAAAAGGAAAAAAAGAAAATTATGAAATCGTTGTGAGTTCAATTCGCGAATATCGTCGTGTAATCTTTATTTGGTGTTTAACCAACTAGCCAGGCAGCCAGTCTGTCTGTCAGCCAACCAACAAAAAGCAATTACGAGTTTTCCAGTTTTGTTTTGAGTTTGTCATTCGCATCCCAAACGGCAAATGTAAGTATGCGATGTGAAGTGTGTGTGCGTGTGTTTATGTTTGTTGTTATGTTGTGTGCACTCATTGAAGCCAACTTCCTCGTTTGTTTGGTTTTGAGATGTGATGTGTGCATTTTAGAGGCACGGTTTTTTCTATTTGAAAATAAACCATGTTAACTAAATGAGTTCATTATCAGAGAGTGTGTGATAGTTAATTGGATTAGTTAAACGTAATAGCTATTGATTTTATATACTAAAATTGGAAATTGGGTATTTTACATTGTAAAACAAATAAAATTAATTTGTTTAAGACAGTACCATATGGATTATCCCTAAACCGATAATTCCAATTATCCTAAATATATGGGAGAGAGCCACTTTGGACACTTTTTATATTTTTATTTTCTTAACGAATATTTGTATATCAAATAAATAATTTACCTTAGTTATGTTAGAAATTAATGTTGGACACCAAAAAATAGTTTAAAGAAAGAAGACGATCACTGGGAATTCCCGCACTTTTACAACAACAACAAATTTACAATGCCACTGCTAAAACGTGTTCGTTCAACTACATTCGCCCGACAACTGAAGAAGCAAGCCAAAGTTCTTGGCATTGCTAAAAAACAAGGCTGTCAAATAAAAATTAATTACCATTCGGAAACAATTAAACCCCGGGATTTTATCAACATAAGCTAGTCATGTTCAATCGTGGACCCCTCTTCCCTATACAGTGGTGTGCAGAAGCGAGTGGATGTTTGTACTTTCGACACTTTTTACGACATAAAAAATAGTAAAAAATAATTCAAAAATTGTTTTCATTGGAACAAGTTGAGTTTAAGTGCGCATCTCGGATTTTTTATGAGGGAAGTCCATATTTCCCGAAATATGGAGTTTCGAAAATTAATTTCTTATAACTTCGCCAATTAAAGGCCGATGAAGAAAATATAGATATGGTTCTAAATGCTATCACGTTAAACTCATTTTAGTTAAATAATTTTTCCACATAGACGGTCTTCGGCCCGGGTTTTTTTACAAGATTTTCAATGGGCTGGTAAATCAATACCAATGCTTGTTAAGGTTTGTAACTTTGTACATATATAATTGAAGATTTAAAAAAAAAGAAAAATAATTTACAAACAATTTTTGTTATTGTTTTGTTGTTGTTTTTTGTAATTAAAGAAAAGTCCTTATTTTTGATGGCGGGCATGATAACTCCTCACTGGAACATCGGAATCCGAAAATTCCAACGGAGTACATGTCTGGCTCTCATATGAACTAGGATTATTGACTTCGCTCTAATATTAACAAAATAGTGGACCTTTGAAAAAATATTTTTGGAAAATCGCCGATTTTTTACCAAAAACCAAGTTAAAAAATAAGGAAGATCTTCACCGATTGGCTTTATCCCAGTTTATACGATAGCTATACACTCCCAGAGAAACGTTGCAAAATTTGGAACTGATTGGATTATTAGTTTTTGAGTTATCGTGCCCGCCATTCGCAAAAAAATGTTTAGAGAAAAACGCGTTAAAAGTTTGAGAAGCCCTTCAGCCGTCACTTGATGCTGACACAATAAATCAGATATATCTTCAAGAGTTCTTGAGATTTTCACTTGAAATTTTGTAGGGACATTCTTTAATTAGTGTAGATTCGAATTATATCAACAAAAATTTTGACCCCGAGATTGGAGGGTCCCCTTAAGTTAAAAATGTTTGAAGTACCCGGCCTTCGGCCGTGGATTTAAAGCTTTCTCCTATGGACAGGTGCATATTTCGGCTACGCGATCCCAATTACTTTTTAAAACTATATTATTTTGAAATAGTCGGCCTTCGGCCGCGGATTTACAACTTTCTCCTATTGACAGATGGAAATTTCGGCTGCGCGATCCCAATTCCTTTTTAAATTAAATTTTTTTTCCAAATAAACGGCCTTCGGCCGGGGATTTAAGACGTTCTCCTATGGACAGTTACTAAATTCGGTTACGTCAAAAAAATTATTTTTATATTTTTATTTTTTCAAAAATGATTTTATATAAATTCGATTTTTTTATTTATTTTGAAAAACATATTAATAACAAGAAATTTGCACCACCTTAAAAATATAAATTTCTGTATATAACATTTGAAGAAAACTTTTCTACGGTTATATTCAGAAAGAGACTCCTTAAGATGGCGCCACAAACCCTTTATGGTGTTGGTGTGCTCTGCATTTTCGGGATTCACGAAATATTGGGAATGGTTCACATTGTGATGGATATAACTTTCTTGGTCCAATGTCAAATCTGGCATATGGACAGGTGCGATCTATCAAGGAACAATAAACACTCATGAAAAAATACAACTCTACTTACCTACAAATCCCAGGGTACGGAACCAGTTGTGAGTTATAGGGTAGGGATACGTAGTCGATCGTAAAAGTAGACTTTTTGAATTTTCGACTTTTATCTGACCAAAAAGTCGATTTTTAGGCTTATTGATTTTTGCCTTTGACTAAAAATTCGACTTTTCGATTTTGTCAAAACTGTTCTAAATCGATTTTCGACTTTTACTGACTTATGTAAAATTGATTAAAAATTTGATTTTTTTATATGAATTAATGACAAATTAATGAAAGATAAAGTAAAGTTCTGAAAAATGTAATTTATGGGCAATTTGGGATTTGTGATAAAAAACCAAGTATTTATGAAGAAAATCGATTTTTTCATAGATCAAAAGTCGACTTTAAGACTTTTCGATACAAAAAGTCGATTAGTCGAAAGTCGATTTACTTATCCCTATTATAGGGTGTTAAAATGGAAGTGAACGAAGAGAAAATTCGGTACATTTTACAGTTTTTCTTTGACAGAAAATACAAGCCAAGTGGCTGAAATTGTGAATGGTGCTATGGTTGGTGTTTATGGCGATACTGTAACAGCCAATTATGTGCAATTTTGGTTTCGTTATTCAGTTCAGGAATTTTTGATATTAAAGATGCATCTCGCACAGGCCTACCTGTGCGAAAATGTCGATAAAATCGGAGAAATGTTCGAGAAATGCCTTTAAAATGGCAACAAATAATACAACACAACGGTTCATATTTAGACCAAAACGGACATTTCGAAGCATGTTAGATAAAGTCCGATAGTTCCTATAAAAATAATGGATTTCTTTTTCCCCAACCTTATATATAATAACTAAATATATATATAAACGCAGTGATATATTGTGAATAGATGTGTGCACCTGTGCTATAATACGCATATTAAAATTCTCAAAATATTTCTTCCAAACTTAGTTTAAGTTCCTTCTGGTACCTCCCCCACAAAATGGCCAACTTTGTGCGAAACTTTGTACAACTTATTATCTTTACAAAGCCTAGATGAAGTAGGAAGATGGGCCACATTGGTCCACTCATTATGGTATCTCGCCCCACAGACATATCAATATTTATGAATCCATTTTCAATATTTATGAATCCAATATCAGACTAATGGAATGCCCGATTTGCACAACTTATTATCTGAACCAAAAGTAGATTAAGTTTACCCAGTGGTTCACTAATTTTGGTCCTCCGCCACAAAGGGGCCAAATTGTCAATATTTATAAATCCAATATTAGACGAAAGGAATGTCCCATTTTCACCAAACTGTGCACAACCTGTTATCTTTACCAAGTCTAGATCAAGTCAGAAGACGGGACCATTTGTCAACTCCTTCTGATACCTCCCACAGAAATGGTCAACATTTTCAATATTTATATAAATATTAGAGAATCGCTCTCTGTCAATCCTTTTATCTCTGATACAACAGTCATCAACATAAGACCTTTGGAAAACCATATATACAAATTTGCCTGATGGCCCGCTCAACCGAAGGCGAAACATGGTGGATACGCGGGGTTTCCTTTTCACTGCAAACCTTCGATCATTAAGCTCGACTCGAAAGAGAATAATATTTTCTCTAATGTTGCATAATTAGTCCAAGCTCTATATAAGAAATAAAAAGAAATTAACAGAAACTATTTTTCCATATTTGCAAATATAAATACATATTTTGATTTGTTTTCTGCATGAGTTAGTCATGCGCTCAACGTATTTGGAGGCATAACCGACACACATTTCAAATCTACAAAAATGCGTTGCAACTAAAAACACAACTGAGTCACTTATTGGGAAAATCAAACTGCATTGGTGTAAAACCCCATTCGATTACCTAACAACATCTAAACATTTGTATGGCACTATATACTCGTGTTTGGGTTATATTTCATGCATACTTGTCTTATGAATCAATTTCTCAATATTTCGAATAGTTTGGCAATTTGAAGATTTTTGTTGGGAATTTTCTAGAAAAAATTGCAAAATAAAAAAATATAGTGTTGAAAAAGTTGAATGTAATATTGGAAATTTCTAGAGAGTAATATTGGTAATGAAAACAAAATATTACTATCCGATTTCTGTTTGTTTCGATTTTCAAAGAAATATATTTTGTATTTTTTAATAATTTATTTCAAAACCTACGGGAATTTAAACGGAAATTTATCTATTCGTCTATTTTTAAATATTTGTTATTTTACCAATTTTATCCAGTTTTTGAGAGGGGAAACACATACCTACCTTTTCTTGAAAATTGAAACAAATTTTGAATTTTTCTTTTCTTGCCTAATTTATTTATTTAAAAATAAAAAATAACAAAAACAATTATATAATACTTAAGCTACAATGTCAACATGAGTATTTTTTATAAGGATATAATTTATATATATAGTTTTTGGCTTACTCTATTGGGGACTATGCCGAATGGGGATGATCTCACCCCACATCTTCTAAGAGCCTAGTCCCATCACGTCAAATGGTTAGAGTTGTTTTATACAGTCTTCCTCAATATGGATTTTTCTCGTTTGTTGCTCCTCCTCCTCCTTCATGTTCTCCTCTTAGTGATCCGTCCAGCTCAACGGTGCGTGCTTTGTTTCTATTCTGTTTGCATTTTACATTGGTTTGTTGGTGTTGTTGTTGTCGTTTTTGCAAAGAGTTCTTTGAATATTGGTTTTCACTTGTAATCGCGTTCTGTGCTTTGAAACTTTAATAGTGTGCTGAAGGTTGAAGTTTTACTATTACAGATGACTTTGTTGTTCGATTGTTTAACGCCACATATCGGATTTATTTCTTGTGGTAATGGTGACCATGGTATTCTTCATGACCATGATGTTCATGCTTCTCAAAGATGGGTGCTTCTACATGGTATTTTTCGGGTACGGGAATTTCCTTGTGCACAGGCACCTTAACTTCCTTGTAGACGGGGAATGGCTTTTCAATGGGTACCTTAACTTCATAGGGTACTGGTTTCTCTACCTTGTAGGGCACCTTCTTTTCAACAACATAAGGTTGGGGAACGGGTACCTTAACATGTACGGGGTAGGGTTTTTCCACCTCAACCTTGTATGGTTTGTCTACTGGTACTTTAACTTCATATGGCACCTTTTTCTCCACAACAACCTTATATGGTTTTTCAACTTCCACTGGATAGGGTTTGGGCACCTCAACGGGGTAGGGCTTCTCTACGGGTACCTTAACTTCATAGGGCACCTTCTTGATGACTTCATAGGGTTTGGGTACGGGTACTTCAACCTTAACTTCATAGGGTACCTTTTTGATGACTTCGTAGGGTTGTGGTACGGGCACTTTCACTTCATAGGGGATTTTCTTGACAACTTCGTAGGGTTGTGGCACTGGTACCTTTACCTCATAAGGCTTATCGACAGGGTATTTAACTTCATAGGGCACCTTCTTTTCAACGGTATAGGGTACTGGTTTGTGTACTGGGACCTTAACGTATTCCTTAACATGTACTGGAACCTTCTTTTCCACAATATAGGGTTCTGGTACCGGAACCTTCACCTCATAGGGTACCTTCTTTTCCACCGTATAAGGAATGTGCTTAACCACGGTATATGGTACGGGAACTTTCTTTTCAATTGTTATCGTCTTGATGTGCTCATGATGGCCATGATCACCGAAATGTAATCCACGCTTTTCAATTGTTTTATCATCTTTACTATCACTTGCTGCTTTTTCTTCGGCACAGCTTACCAAAGCCAAGCACAAGGCGAGACAAGGAAACACAAACTGAAAAAAATAAAGGAAACAAAGGAGGAAATTATTATTGATAGGTCCATACATTCCAGCCACAAAAACTTTCACTTCCTAGTTTTCACATAAATTTCCTTCAATCGTTTGTTTCTATGGGTGAGCGTGTGTTTTTGGTTAAACCAAACCACTCGACACACTTCCGTTTATGGTGGTGTGGTATAGCTGATCACCAACTTACCAAGCGCATTGTTGAGCTGTTGAGAGGAAACTATGACACTAAACTATCGCTTTGCTTTCAACGAGATCCGAATTGAGACTGATATCGACATTATGCAGTTTGATGTCTTTTATAGCAGCTGGTGGTTTTGCACTGCCGCTGCTACCGTCGCTCAACATTTGCCACTTGCTGCTGCAGTGCAAGCCATTCATACTTGACCAACAGCTAGGTGCTAAAACAAACAAACCAACGAACGGAGAGGCGGGCGGGCGTACAGACGTACAGTACGCTAACGACGTAACATAAAATGTGTAACAAGTCTTACTTCGTAATATCTTCATTGCAGCACTTACCACAAACACACACTCATATGTGTGTGACCGAATTGTAATGTATTTCTGTTATGAAGTTAGGTTAAATTCAAATCACAACGTTCAAATCCACTTCCTGGCATTGTTATAATTTCAAACAATAGGAGGAAATATATATATATATTTTTTTTTTTTGCAAAGGTTTAAACATAATCATCCAGATGTGAGAGTAATAAAAACCACGGTATGTGTGGTGAAGCCGAATATTTCAAACACTGCGACAAAAGAGTAAGATCTAAAATATTCAAGATAAGGATTTTGAACGTTATTATCTTGATATTATTTTGCACAAAATTAGAACAACTATAGGATATAAATTGAAAAAAAGAAAATAAATAAATAGAACAAGTAAAAATGTGGTTATGCTCGACCGGGGTAGCCATTTAAAATAAAAAAAGCGATTTTCCAAAACATAAATTTCCTAGATCCACCATTTCAATGGCCCTAGTTCATACGAAAGTTCATATGTAGTTTTTATACCCTTCAACACACTGTGGTACAGGGTATTATATCTTTGTGCATATGTTTGTAACAGGCATAGAATCACTTTTTAAGTCGATTTATGCATGTCCGTCCGCCTGTCTGTCCATGTTAAAAAGTACATGTCGCATTTATTATCCGATTTGGATGAAATTTGGCACAGCTCACTTAATTGGCCCAAGGACGAACCCTATTGAAATTGGGAAAAATCGGTTCAGATTTAGATATATATATCTAAATCTATATATATATATATATATATATCTAAATCATGTATATCTAAATCATATATATTTTTATCCGATTTAAGGTAAATGGGGTACCAAAGTCCTTATATATGTTTCGATTTGCACGAAATTTGGCATAGCGTACTGAATTAAGTCTAGAATGATGTGTGCTAAGTTTCGTGAAAATCGGTTCAGATTTAGATGTACCTCCCATATATATTTTAGTCAGATTTAATGTAAGTGGAGTACCAAGGTTCCTATATATCTTTCGATTTGCACGAAATTTGGCATATCGTAATGAATTAGGTCTAGAATGATGTGTGTTAAGTTTCCTGAAAATCGGTCCAGATTTAGATATAGCTCCCATATATAATTTCGTCCGATTTAATGTAAATGTTGCACCAAAGTCCCTATATATCTTTAGATTTGCACGAAATTTGGTATAGCGTAATGAATTAGGTCTAGAATTGTGTGTGTTAAGTTTTGTGAATATCGGTTCAGATTTAGATATAGCTCCTATATATGTTTTCTTCCGAGTGAATGTAAATTGCGCACTAAAGACCCATAGTTTGTCTGATTGCCACACAATTTGGTACAATGAACAGTAGTTAACATAAGTTAATCTCTGACATGTCTCATTGAAATCGGTTCAGATTTTGATATAGCTTCTACAAGCATACTTTCGTTCGATTTTACACATAATTGACACCAAATGTTGCACTACGTACTGAAGTTACTATAGCATAACTTGTGGCAAGTTTATTTGAAATCAGTTTAGATAGCTCCTATATATTGTTTCGTCAGATTTTAAGTAAAAGGCGCACCAAAGACCCAAAAGTTGGTCCGTTTGCTACAAACTGTACTGAATTTAGTATAGCGTACCGTGTGCTAAGTATAATAAGAATCGGTTCAGATTTAGATATAGCACCCATATATAGTTTCGTCCAATTTTAAATAAATAGTTCACAAAAGACCCAATGGTAGACCGATTGACACAAAATTGTGCACAACGTACTGAAGTTAATATAACCTAGTGTGTGGAAAGTTTTGAAATCGGTTCAGATTTGGATAGAGCTCCCATATATATTTTCCTCCTATTTTAAGTACATAATGCATTTAACTGAACCTGTGACAAGTTTCAATGAAATCGGTTTAGATTTCGATATATATATATATGGATCCATTTTCATGTTAATGGTCCTTCAAAAATTCGGCGTCTGTTATGATGAAGGGTATCATATAGTCGGCCCCATCCGACTTTACTACTTTCCTTACGGGTTTTAAGTTGAATTATAAGGAGGAGTAAAAACGACAGCAAAATCTTAATAATACTCCGTGTTGTTTTGGCGTTCCGCATAAAAAATGCCAAAATACACAATTTACTTGAGATAATTAAAATATATTTAAATTACTTTTGACCTTCCGAAATTATTTGCTAATAAAATAGTACTTTACTGTTAACGGTAATTAAAGTAAAAGGGCAAAAATGTTTAAATTAGCTCAAATTAAACTAAAATTGGATTGATGGGAATTTCAATAATAATATGTGAATTAAGGTCAGTTTGTCGATATGCATTATTATACGTATTCAGTTGCGATGAAGTTGGACATAAGTTTCCATTAATGGAGGCATATTTATGATATTCAATCCTTTTGAAAGCATGCATTAAAATACCAAAAATAAATTAACATAATATTTATTACTGAATATGAAATTGATAGGTATTTATACCCTTCACCACACTGTCGTACAGGGTATTATGTCTTTGTGTTTGTAACAGGCAAAAGGAAACGAGATAGACACATGGTTCCTATTGAGAATATGCATAGAATCACTTTCTAAGTCGATTTATGTCCGTCCGTCTGTCTGCCCATGTTAAATTGTAAACAAAGTAAAGGTCGCATTTATTATCGGAATTGGATGAAAATTGGCCCAAGGACGAACCCTATTGAAATTGGGAAAAATCGGTTCAGATTTACATATAGCTCCCATATATATTTTCGTCCGATTTAATATAAATGGTGTACAAAAGTCCCTATACATCTTTCGATTTGCACGAAATTTGGCATAACGTAATTAATTAGGTCTAGAATGATTTGTGTTAAGTTTTCTGAAATCGGTCCAGATTTAGATATAGTTCCTATATATATCTTCGTCCGATTTAATGTAAATGGTGTACCAAAGTCCCTATATATCTTTCGATTTGCACGAAATTTGGCTAAGCTTCTTTGTGTTAAGCTTCCTGAAAATCGGTTCAGATTTAGATATAGCTCCCATATATATTTTCGTCCGATTTTATGTAAATGGTGTACCAACGTCCCTATATATCTTTCGTTTTGCACGAAATTTGGCACAGCGTACTGAATAAGGTCTAGAAAGACGTGTGTTAAGTTTCGTGAAAATCAGTTCAGATTTAGATATAGCTCCCATATATATTTTCGTCCGATTTAATGTATTTAATAAAATAGTGCAATGAATCAGGTCTAGAATGATGTGTGTTAAGATTCCTAAAAATCGGTTCAGATTTAGATATAGCTCCTAAATATGTTTTTCCTATTTTATGTAAATTGTGTACTTAAGACCCAAAGTTTGTCCGATTGTCACACAATTTTGTACAATGAACTGTAGTTAATATAAGTAAATGTCTGGCAAGTCTCATTGAAATCGGTTCAGATTTTGATATAGCTTCTTTACTTTCCTTACTGGTTTTAATTTGAAACACATCGAGATATTCACCGAAGACACCATAATGTATGTATATTCGTGATCAAAATACAATTCTATGTCGATGTAGTCATGTTGTCTGTCTGCAGAAACCACGATAGAGCTTACAATATTTAAGATTGAGCTTTGCAACTTTGCACATATATTCAATACGCATAAGATGTTTTGTATTGAAACTGGTACCGCTTCATTTTGGATATTTTGAATTTGTCTGTTCAAAACGAAGTGCTAAAATTTGGCACTGCAAACTCTTAGACGGTAAAAAACCCGTTTCCTCAAAAGTCCTCCTTTTTCATATATTTGTATTAAAAATCAGTATTTCGAACAAAATAAGAAATTTAAAAAAATTAAGTTTCGAACATAATATTAACACCAATATATTATAAATTTCTGTCAGAAGACTACTTTTTTACCCTTCACCATCCGTCATTCGGTTTGCAACACATCGAAACCACATCCGGAGGCCCTATGAAGTATATATATATATATTCCTGATGAATACTATTATATGCCGATTTATGCGTGTCCGTATGTATGTCCGTGCCTCTGTTGAAATAACGATAGAGATCGCAATATTTAAGATAGATTACAAATGCGGTATATAGGTCCACTTTTTTATTGTTCCCATATAACTGTACCCACAAATATTCGGTATTATGGGGTTTATTCCATGTTGTTCAACCGAAATGGCTGTAATTTGCTACGTTTGTTTTTCGTTGGGTATCAAATCTTTCTACTTTAAATAATCAATATTGGTACATATAACGGTACCACCGATTATTCGGTATTTTGGGATTTTAGACACGTTTTCAACAGAATCAGCTGTAAATTGATATTATGGATTCACATCGGCTATTAAATCTGCCCACGATTGGTGGCTACCGTTATCTCAAAAATTCTGTTAACTCGGTCATCAATGGTTCTTAATGAACCGCATTGAAATAGGTATAGATTGATCGCGCGTTAAAGGCATATGGGCTTTTCGGAAATTATTCGCGTTGTACGAGTTTTTGGGTACTTCCATGCAACATGTAGTACATCTTATACGTCAAGTGGAATTTCGCAAAATATACATGGATTGGAAGATAAACTTCAGTACTTCCTGGAAACCACATGCGCATCAAATGAGTTTGAGGATTACGCGATTTAGACTCAATTTAAAATTTATATTTCATTATATATTTTTATTTTAAGATTTATTTCTATTTACATAATCCCATGATTTATCGGAAGTGTCTTGCTATAATCAGCAAAAATAAATATGATGACATTATTTCTTTGAACAAAAAATCGATAATTTTCCTCAATATCTTGTTTTGTTGTCGCTGTATTTTACAAACCGCTACACAGAGTTGTGTATTCATATTGTCTTGCATATCCAGTTTATGATCTTTGGTTTGAAACCATATTTAGGGTCTAGGGTATTCTAAAGTAAGACCAGCATATATGTGGACCTTGTTGATTTGTTGTTGTATGTGGTCTTTCTATTTATGATTCTGCTCTAAGGTGACTCACATTGCTTTGGAAGATGGTTTCTTCACGTTAGGGCCCCTCGGTCTCGCCCAATTAAATACGATACTTCCATTAAGAAGTATGTAAATTTTCTTGTCAAAGGTACCCTCAATATGGAGTACTACATCGTGCAAAGCAGTATATACTGATTTCTTCTTTACCATGCTGTCAATTTTCCGTGCCATTGTTTTAAGTACCATTTAAATAACATTTCAGTGTTTCGGACATGGGTATAAAGACTAGACTCGTTTCCTACCAGACTTTCTGAATATGAGTACGGCTAAGTAAATCATGTCGGAAAACAAAATATATCGGTTTACTCATTCTAGTAGTATCGATATGTTATAGGCCAAACAAATTATTAATATCTTCACATTATAGTGGATTAGGACACCTCTGGTACCAAGATAATTTCTGTCAAAATATTTGAAATATGTCTATCTTTAGGTTACGCAATTTTTGCTGTGAATATACATATATGTGTGTATGTGTGCTGTAATTCAAAACAAAATGATGGAGGCTTACCATGCGCACTGTTTCAAAAAAACTAGGTATTGCTGCAACTAAAATTTCCTTATCAGGACAACCTATTCTGGTTATTTTTAGTTGTTATTTTCAATTCTAGAAATGATAACTGAAAATTATCCTTCAATATATCCCTACTTTGCATATAACAAAGATAAAATAATAATAAAAAAACACACATAGTTTTTCATTTGAGAGTTCATTTCATTTCTAACTAATATGTATTTATATTTAGATAGAAGGAAATATACATACATATATTTTTTGTATGTATTATTATATGTATATCGCTTAAGCTACAATGTCAACATGAGTATTAAATAAGGAAAACAAAATCAAAATAATACATTTGGCTTAATCTAAGTTTAGTTAGTGGCGGAGTTATGCAGGCAGTCAGCCAGCCAATTTGCTGGAACTGCTGCATAGACGTCCGTCCAATCACTAGTGTCTAGTGTTCCATGGTGTTGTTGTTGTTGGTGGGAACTATTTTTCACAGTCTTCTCAATATGGATTGTCTCGTAATATGCTCCTTCGTCGTTTCTTCTTCTTCTCTTCCTTCTCCTCCTCCAATGTCCGTCCAGCTCAACTTTGCGTGCTTGATTTATATTTGCATCTTGGATGTTGAAAGTCGTT
Source organism: Musca vetustissima (assembly GCF_032173495.1). Lineage (NCBI taxonomy): Eukaryota > Metazoa > Arthropoda > Insecta > Diptera > Muscidae > Musca > Musca vetustissima. The sequence goes on from NW_026873325.1 coordinate 41,695, forward strand.
GCAAACAATTTAGTGTCGTTTTTCGCTTGTAATCGCTTTCTGTGCTATGGAAAATTTTGTGGCGGTTTTGCTGTTGTTGTTGGAATTAGTTGTTTACGAAATTAGGTTATTGTTGCTGTTGGTTTTTTGTTGTTGTTTAAGTCTTAACGCTATAAAGCCGTTATGAAAGTACATCAATTTATCCTTAGTGATGAGAGTAGTGGGAGTAGTGTCCACCATGTTCGTGCTTCTCGAAAACGGGCACTTCGACATGGTATTTCTCGGGTATGGGAATTTCCTTGTGCAGAGGAACCTTGACCTCAGAATAGACGGGATATGGTTTCTCAATGGGAACCTTAACTTCATAGGGCACTGGTTTCTCTACAGTATAGTGGACCTTCTTTTCAACGGTGTAGGGTTGGGGAACAGGTACCTTGACATGTACGGGATATGGTTTCTCAACCTCCACCTTGTATGGCTTGTCTACGGGTACTTTGACTTCGTATGGCACCTTTTTCTCCACAATGACTTCATAGGGTTTCTCAACCTCAACGGGGTAGGGTTTGGGTACTTCGACGGGATAGGGTTTCTCTACGGGTACCTTCACTTCATAGGGTACTTTCTTGATGACTTCATAGGGTTTGGGTACGGGTACTTCAACCTTAACCTCATAGGGTACTTTCTTGATGACTTCGTAGGGTTGTGGTACGGGAACCTTTACTTCATAGGGTACTTTCTTGATGACTTCGTAGGGTTGTGGCACATGAACCTTAACCTCATAAGGCTTGTCGACAGGGTACTTCACTTCATAGGGTACCTTCTTTTCGACGGTATAGGGTACAGGTTTGTGTACTGGAACCTTAACGTATTCCTTAACGTGAACGGGTACCTTCTTCTCCACAATATAGGGTTCTGGTACAGGGACCTTTACTTCATAGGGCACCTTCTTTTCCACAGTGTAAGGAATGTGTTTGACAACGGTGTAGGGTACAGGAACCTTCTTTTCGATGGTAACCGTCTTAATGTGTTCATGATGGTGACCATATTGATGGCCACCGTAATCACCCAAATATAGACCACGCTTTTCTACGACTTTTTCGTCTTTGCTTTCTTTGGCAGCGGCAGAGGCAACTTCTTCAGCACAGCTGACCATTGCCACGCACAAGGCGAGACAAGGAAAAACAAACTGAAATTAAATGGGAAAAAAAACAAAAGCAAATTAGTAAATGATTTACAAAGTCACAATTTTTGTTGTTGTTGTTATTGTATTTTGTTATTGCATAACATGTAACCACTCTTGGGAAAACCACACAAGCGAATTACGAAAATTGTCTTGCAAAAGCAGCTTGAATTTCATGCTTTATAATTTTCCGGATTGTGTTGTGCAATCCGATATCGATGTTTCTCAACATCCAATTGTTGGTGGGTGATTCCATGTGAACGCTGTGTGTATGTATCTTTGTGTGTGTTGTAATCCAAAAACATAGTGATGGAGCCTAGCTTACCATGCGCATTGTTGAGCTGTTGGAGAGAAACTATTACACTAAACTATTGCTTCGTTTTAAACGAGATCCGTATTGATACTGATTCATACGACTTGCAACGACGGCCTTTTATATCACTTGGCAGCCGTTCAACATTCACCATTGTGTACAACGTAAAAGAAACACCAAAACAAAAAGAAAAAAAAAAACGCTGAAGACTGGCAATCACAAAGCGCAGTGCTGCCCGCCATAGCCACCATTCAACACATTAATCTAGGCTAGCTGTTAGTTAGTAAGCCAAAAACAAAACAGCCATTTAGCCGGTTAGTCAGTCATCTAGCCAGATAGTCAACCAATGTAGCCACTCAGCTTGAAACTTGAAAATGTAACAATCTAAACGTCGCGTCGTCGTAATGCTGTAATTATATTTAGTCATCCATATAGCAGTTGTGTGTGTGTGTCTGTCTGCCTGAGTGTATATTGCCATTTACATACACATATGCATATGAGGCAATGGCTTTGTAAAGAAGTCTTCCCCGGGAAGACACGTAAGTGACTTTCATGTAATGGTACCAACAAATAAATAAAAATATTATTACAAAATGGTACTTTATACCACCATTATGGCACAGTGGATAAGTGACAATTAAAATTAGAGTTCATAAAATATTAGAATTTATTAAAGTCCAAATTTATTTATATTGTACCCTACACAAATATATTTTGAGAGTTTGGAGAGTTTGGGAATATCCACATGAAGAGGAACCTTGACCTCATAATAAATGGGATATGTTTTCTCAATGGAAACCTTAACTTCATAAGGTACTATTTTATCTACGGTATAGCTAAACTTATTTTCAACGGTGCACTATGGGCCAGAGGTCCCATTTTTGGCACAAATTTGAGCTGTGGGTTTATGAAATAAATATATATCACACACAAGATTCTTCAAGAAAAACAACAGTTTAATTAATCAAATTATTTTTGAACACTTTTTGTAGAGCTTTGACCACTAATTACAAATGTGGAATCAGATTTTGAAAATCAAACAAATTGTGGATCAACCATAACAAAAAACTAAATATTTATTTCCTTGGCAATATTTAACATCAGAATAGCATAAAATCATATTTTTTATGTATAATGATGTTAAAATTATGACATAATAAAGCCAATTTCGTTGAAAGCCATGCTCAAAATCCCCAAAGTACCAAATAATAGCAGCCTCTTTTATGAGGGGCCTACCCCGAAACCTAAGGCAATATTGATAATTTTTGGTACGAATATTTCACACCCAATGAGAATTTAAAATACTAAATTACAGCCAATTTGGTTTAAAACGCGATCAAAATCTAAAAAAAAACATTAAGGGGATACCGTTATAAGGGGGTTACCCCCTATTGGAGGAAAATTGATAATTTTTGGTTAGAATATGCGAACTAAAAATACAAAATTACATATATTTAGTTGAAGGTGAGACTCATATCTTCAATTTCTATCACGGAATTGGGCCAAAGAATAAGCATACCTGTTTTGATAAAGATCGGCCAATATATAGCGGACCAAATGGACCCTGACTTTTGTTGGACAAATTACAAAATTTGTATCCTATAGCATATATATTTACTCCTGAAGGACATAGACTCGAGATGTTGATAGAATATCAAAAAGGAGTGGTTGGACTTTAAATTAATACCAATTGTCGGATGTGGAAGTTACACTTAAATATTTACAGGTGCTTACGTATTCAGATATTATTTAGTAACCCATTACCACACTGGAGGACGTAAATATATCGCTGATCGCTTTGAAATGAGGTCCAGTTATGGTGAAGGACAACGTCTATAATTTTCGGTGATGATCAGATAATTTTGGACCGAAAACTTATTTGTATGTTTTTTATACCCTACACAACTATGTTGTCAGGGTATTATAGCTTTGTGCAGCCCCAAATGTTTGTAACGTCGCGAAATATTGGTCCTAGACCCACCTTTAAGTATATCGATAGTCATATCTCGACTAGCTGAGTCGATCTAGACATGTGTGTCCGTCCGTCCGTCTGTCCATTATAATTTGTAAACACGATACAGGCCACAGTTATGGACCAATCTTCACGAAATTTTGCATGTAGGATGGGTTCTGGCCAATTGTTTTTGGAAAAGATCGGTTAATATTTAGGGGATGAAATGGACCAAAAACATTATTTTTGTCGGTTATTCTGGTCGCTCCAGAGGCCGCAATTATGGCCCAAACACCGCGAATTTTTGCATGGAGAAGGGGATCGGGCCAGAGAATAAGCATGCATGTTTTGATAAAGATCGGTCTATATTTAGGCGGTCAAATGGACCCTGACTTTTGTGTGAAAAATGACAAAATTTGTATTCTATGGCATATATATTTACTCCTGGAGTATGTAGACCCAAGGAGTTGATAGCATATCCAAGATGAGTGGTTGGCCTTTAAATTCATACCAAATATAGTGATGTACCTACTCAGATGTGGGAGTTACATCAAATATTTTCAGGTGCTTACGTTTTCAGATATTATTTAGTAACCCATTACTACATTAGAGGGGAAATATCGCGCTGATGGCTTTAAAATTTTTCATGAAGTTCCAGTTATGGTCAGGAACAACGCCTACAATATTCGGTGATGATCAGATTAAAATTTTGGGATGAAATGGACCGAAAACTTAATTTGTGTGTTTTCGAGTCGAGTATAATCCGAAAATCACAAAACAACCCACCTTGAAGGTAATCTGGACAAGTAATTAGAAGGACTGTACTGAATATTCGAAAAAGTAAGGAAGAGAAGTTGTTGACCTCTAAACGGGCATAAGGGGGCAAATATCACGAAATACTCGGACTCGGAATAAACATCCTCAGAAAGTTAGAGTTCGTGGTAGTTGTGTAGGGTATCGTATGATCGGCCCCCTATACTGCTCCGCTCACTGGTTTTTTTTTTGAGTCGATCTATATGCCACAATTATAAGACGAACACAACCCACTGTGAAGGGAATATGGACAAGTAATTCGAATTCAGTACAGTCCGACTATTAGTAATATTCGGAAAATATGTTCGTGTTAGGAAGATGATGACTTCTAATCGGGCAAGAGGGTGCAACTATCACGAAATATTGCCCAGGCTCGAAATAAAAATCCGCAGGAAGTTAGTGTTCCGCGGTAATCATACCACACTGTGGTACAGGGTATTATGACTTTGTGCATATGTTTGTAACAGGCAAAAGGAAACGAGATAGATACATGGTACCTTTTGAGAATATGCATAGAATCACTTTCTGAGTTGATTTATGCATGCCGTCCGTCTGTTGATGTTAAATTGTAAACAAAGTACAGGTCGCATTTATGATCCGATTTAAATGAAATTTGGCACAAGTCCCTTATTTGGCCCAAGGACGAACCCTATTGAAATTGGGAAAAATCGGTTCAGATTTAGATATAGCTCCCATATATATTTTCGTCCGATTTAAGGTAAATAGGGCACCAAAGTCCCTCTATATCGTTCGATTTGCACAAAACTTGGCACAGAGTACTGAATCAGGTGCAGAATGATGTGTGCCAAGTTTCGAGAAAATCGGCTTAGATTTAGATATAGCTCCCATATATAGTTTCGTCCGATTTAAAGTAAATGGTGCACCAAAGTCCCTATATATTATTCGATTTGCACGCAATTAGGCATAGAGTACTGAATTAGGTCCAGAATGATATGTTCAAAGTTTCGTGAAAATCGGTCCAGATTTAGATATAGCTTCCATATGTATTTTCGTCCGATTTAAAGTAAATGGGTCTCCAAAGTCCCTAAATATCTTTCAATTTGCACGAAATTTGGCATAGCGTACTGAATTGAGCCTAGAATGATGTGTGCTAAGTTTTTGTGAAAATCGGTTCAGATTTAGATATAGCTCCCATATATATATAGATATATATATTCGTCCGATTTAAGACAAATTGTGCATCAAAATTCCTATTTATCATTCGATTTGCACCAAAGTCCCTATTTATCACTCGATTTGCAATTTTCACAGCGTACTGAATTAAGTCTAGAACGATATGTGTTAAATTTCGTGAAAATCGGTTTAGATTTAGATATACATCCCATATATATTTTCGTCTGATTTAATGTAAATGGTGTACCAAAGTCCCTATATATCTTTCGATTTTCATGAAATTTGGCATAGCGTAATGAATTAGGTCTAGAATGATGTGTGTTAAGTTTCGTGAAAATATTTTCGTCCGATTTAATGTAAAATGTGTCGTCCGATTTTACACAAAATTGACAAAATTTTAAAATGTGTGTCCAATCGGCACAAAATTTTGTTCAGAAGTTACTATAACATAATGTGTGGCAAGTTCAGTTGAAATCGGTTAAGATTTCAATTGATTTACATAATGTTGTCCCTGGTCCTTTAAAAATTTGACGTCTGTTAGGATTCAATCGTTGGATATACCCAACATGGTGAAGGGTATCATATAGTCGGCCCCGTCCGACTTTACTCTTTCCTTACTGGTTTTTTTATTCTCTCTAAAAAATGTATCCTAATACAAAAGGGGACATGTCAACACATGCCATGTTGTTTTAAATGTTCATTTTTCCAAATACAGTTATTTCCCCAGATAACCGTCAAAATACCGAAAATATGTAGCAGCAAACTCTAAAAAATATTCTGCAAAGTAACCGGAATTTGAAGCTACTACCGCATTACGACCTGTTCGAAATCAAACTAATTAGCCTATAGCTGCTGAAATTACTGAGCCCAATATAGAGTTTAATTGAAAAAACTCTCGAAACTATCGAATAATGGGGGGTATCGTTATTTGGGGACTATCAGATATCGAACATTTTTGGTTATTGTTGTGGTATCCCTATTGCTTTTACACAATAGCCTGCGGTGACAGACGTTGGCCGAGTGAGACTCGAGCCGTTTTGGATCGTAGGCCCCTCTGTCGTGGTAGGGAGATTTGGTTTGGGAATTCAAAGTACCCAATTCGGTTAAGACCCATGTATTGTTATATGGGGCTAAATGCGGACCGCTATAACCCACTTTCAATACTAAACATCCTAAGAGTACTAACATTATATGTGCAAAATTGCAAAACTCAATCATAAATATATCAAGCTTTATCACGATTTCAACTGAAGCATAGACAGACTTACTTAGCTGGCTTGTGACAGAACGCTTGTTCCATAATCCGAGCTTAAACACGATTTCCAACCGCGTCAATCGTGTGTGCATCTCATTCAATTTGAAAGACCATGTTCCGAGATGTTGTCTTCTACTTGATCTTTCCATTAGATTCGTGGCCTTCCCTTTCTGCGTGAACCATCACTTGGCTCCCTTTTATATACTTTTGGAGTGGGGGAATCCACATCCATTCTCACAACGTGACTTAGCTAACGTTGTCACTACAGCTCGATCAATTATGACTATGTGGATGTCCGAGAATAGATGGTTCATTCGACGACGATATTCATCGTCGACGCGGATCGGCCCATAGATCTTCCGGAGAATTTTTCTCTCAAACACTCCAAAAGCTGTCTCATCTGCTTGCGCAAGTACCCATGCTTCAGAACAGATAAACGGACATGCATAAATCGACATAGAATATTGTTCTGATCAAGAATACATACATTGTGAGATGTGCGGTGAATATTTCGAGATGTTGCAAACGGCATGATGAAATGTAACATACACTCCATCCACTGCGGGCGGTTATGACAATTATTAATATGGTCTAGTTGTTAGGAATATAATGGTACCCCAAATTTCGGTATCTTGAGGATTTTAAACACGTTTCTCGAACGAATTGGTCTATTGAGTTCTAATTTGGTTTTCCGTTAAAAATTATCGTTGTTTGTCCTATTTTTTCGATAGACGTAAGGTACCCTTCAAATTGTAATATTTTGAGGATTCTGTTAAACCTTTATAATCGACTAAGATTTATTTTGGTTTCTTATTTGGTAGGAAATTTCTCAGCCTCAAATTTCTGTACGTCTGCCCGAACAATTCGACTTCCAAACGTATAAATTCCGCCTAGTACGGTATACTACAGGCTACCAATCCCAACTATAGCCATACTGGTATGTTTATAATTTGAGCTTATTTTATAATTTTTGTTATATGAGCTGAATTTATTGATATTTGAGTAAATTCATAATGATTTTGTGTAATGCCGCCGCCGACAAACAACGCTAGACATCGATGTGACAGATTTGGTTACGGTCTGGCCAAGGTTTACTGTAATATAAAACTGCGAATGCTGCAAATGAAGAAGTGGCTACGTAAAAAAATGAAGTAATATTTGGAATTAGTGTTTATGTGCGGCACAGATTGATTTGAAAATAACACGCTTAAGGTAAGTGACGATGGAATTGGTGTTATCGTGAATATTAACCAAATAATCTCAAAATTCCTTCCGTAAATAATAGAGGAAGTGTACCAAAAAGTAAGAAATCCATGTAACACCTACATTGTTAATATTAGGATTTAGCTTTTGTTGAACTAATTTGCGATATATTGTTTCTGATATATATATATGAAAGATCGGACGTACGCAGAGAGAGCCCAGGGTAAACGCCTACATCCCCAAATCTATTTATTTCATACAAAAATGTTAGTTTGAAATGCAATTTATCATATTGAGCCAGCGAGCTCCTCGAAATGAAATCCTATGTACATTGGCGTATGATATTAATTATATTTTTACTCTTTCGTTTATTTCAATATATTTCAGAGTGTTCAAATCCATAATTTTTAATTTATTTATTTTTTGAACCCATTTACTGTACTGGATTTAAACACTAATCAACGAATTGATTTCGGCAAAATAACATATAAATATTTGTTAAAAATAAAAATTTACCACCACACCTGTTAACTAATTAGATTTCATAGCTTTTAAATTTCACACCCATTTTATTTAATGTTCGCTGTTGTTGTTGCTGCTATTTTCAATACTTGGAATTTCGATTGTAATTATTGTCTGTTTTACGACATCCTCATTTTATTTTAACTATAATTTACTAGCACAGCTCTAATTACGGCTTTCGGTTGTGCGTTCAAAATTTTTGCGGAGATTGCAAAGTGTGGCGGTGATTAAACAAAATTATGTCGAATTTGAAGGTTGTTTTTGTTATTTTATTTTTTTCTTTTTTTTAAGTGAGCTTGAAAGTGTATTTGACACAATAAACCTTTGGATGTCGAAGGTAAAATTTACAGGCTGTTTGGTAAATTTTGTTGTAGTCTGTAATTAATAAAATTAAATTACAAAAAAAAACATTTATAAAAAAATTATGTTCGAATAATATAAGTGTAATTGACTTGCATAATAAATACAATGACACTGGCTGACTTGTATTGAAGTGTTGAACGAAAATTGCAACAACATATAGTTTTTTTATAGCACGACATGTAAATGAGGTAACAACTGCATTGAGAGTTTTTTGTATCGGGTTAACCAGTAAAAATATAAAAAAAGTCAGGAAGGAGAATACAAATTTATTTACTTGATATAGTATCATATATGCATAACTATTTTGGCAAATCTGGAATAGCAAAATTATTGGTATATGTTGACTGACGTAACTTCTTTATATATGATCATGTCATATCTTCGGTATTTTAAAGGTTTTATTCGTATTTTTCAAACGAAGGGGTTTTAATTTGACATTCAGAGAATATATTGATATAGTCCACATGTAAATGTCCCTCTCTTTTTCTGAATGTAGAAGGGCCCATACGAATTATGCAAACATAGCCTATTATTTGGTATTTCGTTTTCTCAAAAGATAAAACATCCCCTGTACATTTTCTTATCCGTTTGTAAGTCATCGAAATAATTATTTCCGTCTGCAACCAGGTATTGTTGGAAAATGGTCTAAATCTGTCTACGTTTTGGTGTTTTTGAGCGCATTTTTCAAACAACTTTGCTATACATTGAGTTCTTATTGGGTACCCAACCTTCCCACTACAAATTATCCATATGGGTTCACTTTTTCGTGTACTCATAACATTTCGGTATTTTGAAGGGTTTGTGTATGTTTTTCAACCGAAATGGTTGTAATTTGATGTGTTGTATTCCCATTTGGAACCATATCTTCACTAAACATCATTAATATCGGTTCACTGGATGAACCCCTAATACGGTATCCCCCAAATTTGCGGATCTTGACGAATTTGAACAAGTTTTTCAATCTCTAAACATGAGTAATATTAATCCAATTTTTTGGGTACCGTAAATTTTTAGTATTTAGGCGTTTATGAGCCCTGTTTGATGTTTCCAAATGAGTTCGCTGTAATTTTTGATTTCTATTTGTTAACAAATATTCCTACCAAAAATTTGTTGTTGTATTATCCCTGGTTGGTGGTAGTCCCCATATAACCCACTTTTTATAATAAAATAGTTAACTGATTTATTTCGCGTGTAGAGGTTTCCATATAGCAGTATTCCAACATAGTATATTTGGGATTCGAAATTTGTCAGCTTATATCCCAGTAAGTATTGGTTTCTAGGACGCCATTTCGCCATTTAACCGGAGAGTATCGAGATACAAAACTAAATGGTCAGGTTCGAAAAAGGTCCTCATATAGGTCCCCATTTAAGTACCTCTAATGTTTATTTATGGTCGGAAATAAGCTATATCGGCCATCATTTAGGCATCGAAATTAGTAAAAAAGCGGGTTCTTAATTCTTTTCACATGAAAATTACACATTTTCAAAATGTTTACCCTTTGGGGGGAAGTATTTGAAAAAGTGGATCGATCAATACCAACTTCAAATTCCAAGTTACGCCCATTTCGAATTTGTGGGGAAGGTCCAAGAAATAGTGGACCAACGGGTCACATCATATATATGTAAGGTAAATATATTACCATGGATATTTGATATTCCGTTCGCTCCATATGAGATTCATAAGTTTTCAAAATGTTGACCCTTTGTGGGGGAGATCTGACAAAGTTTAGTTCAAATTGGATTTTCCGTTCACTGATATACAATAATTTTTTTTAGCAAGATTTTGATTATTTTATGTGGGAGGTTCCGGAAGGATTGGACCGATGAGTCCCATCATTCAATATAGTCTATGTAAAAATTATGTGCAATGTTTGGATGAAATGAATTTTCTCCATGAAATGAATTTTCTCCATGTGGGCCGATAAGCAACATGTACCAACATATAAAGGCATGATTAAAATAGTAGGCTGTGTAAAGTTTGATTTCTAGCTGATGCTCTGTTCGCATGATTTTATCATATTATAAAACGAGTTACCAAAAGGAGTGGACCGATTGTGCCATTCTCGAAAAGAAGAAAATTTACGATGTGAACAATATGCATCAAATCGGGCATCCATTAGACTAACATTGGGTTCATACATACTGAAATGTAGTGGAGGATGTACTGGAAGGAGCAGACCAATGGATCCCATCATGTCAGCGTCATTTTTACCATTTTATGGTAGAGGTACCAGAAGAAGTGGAACGATAATTTCGAAATCATCTCAATATCACTGAAAATTATACGCGTTGTCTTTGACAAAAACCGAAATTTCTTGTACAATGCCAAAAATATCAACACCACATTTCCGCCCCTAGTGGGGGAAAAGTAATACTAATCAATATAAGAATACGAGTACATACAACAACATAATTGATATCAATTTCACTCCTCTTGGATATAATACCAACTTCTATAATACCAGTATAAAATTTTTGCCATTTTTAACACAAAAGTCTGGGTCCATTTGCCCCACTAAATACGGACCGTCAAAACCGTGCATGTTCGGGTCGTGTTCAGGTCATAATCGTGGAAAAACAGACAAAAATAAATAACAGATCAATAGGGGTCTTCTTTGGCCAGAACATGCAATATTTCGTGGCGATTGATCCATATATGTGGTCTGTATCGCGTTTACAAATTATAATGGAAAGACGGACGGACACACATGTCTAGATCGACTCAGCTCGTCGAGATATGACGATCGGTATACTTAAAGGTGGGTCTAGGACCTGAAAACATAGTTTTGTAGGGTATTATTATAACTAAAATAATACAAATGTAGTGCGTTTAATTGCATATAACGATTTTATAGGGTCATTTGGTATGGTAGGTATTCTGAAATGTGGTCCAACAGCTAAATTGCAGCACTATAAGCCCAAAAAACGAATTTTTCAATACCAAATCTTGGTCCAATTTTTTCAGTTTTTTGGCAGTCGGTTCATAGATCTAAGTAGATGTACATTGTCAATTTTAATTGTATTTGGTTGTATATTATCGACTCTATAGGCCAACAGAATGACATTTGGGTGGGAGGTTCACCAAATCCTATTATTATTAAGTATTTTTCGAATTATGGGCCCTTTTTTCACCCGAAAATATTGAATACACTAATTAGTGTAGAGAATCACTCATATTTCCATACTAGTTTTTGTTTTCAAAATAGCATTATTATCGAAGAACCATGATATTTCCATGATCATAACGATATATATTTCCAAAAACAAAAATGCTCGCCTATATTTTCTTTGTTTATTTTTTATTCGTCATTATTACAACGTCTTTTACAATAGCGCAGCTATAAATATATTAGTTTTATTTAAACAAGCCCATCTTACCGATAGCTGTTTTCTTGTTTGTTGGATTAATGGTCATTGACAATAGTAAACAACTTCTATTTTTTTGTTTTTGTTTGAATGTTAATGGAAAACATTTTAATGCAGGCAAATAATTATATTCCATTATAACAAAGGTCAATATAAAGCTTCATCAAAGAAATCTATAACTTTGTCTAATCAATATTTTTCGATTGTAAATAATTACCATAATAATATTAATTGATAAACATTAACAATAGTTAGCCTACTACAATGATGACCAGCTTTGGGAGTTGACCTTCAAAAGGTCGATTGATGCATTTATACAAATAAAACAGAATTATGTATATGAATTTATTAATACGATCATAATGAAGTTGGTCGATTGATGAATTAAATGAAGAATTATAATTATGAATCTATTGATATAATTATAATGGAGTTTTGAAATCGGTAGAAGCCATATAATATTATTAAGAAATATTTGCCTGTTCATTCTGAGGCCTCTACACTTACTGGGCGTTGTAAAAACCATACAATGTTTTCTAATACGAGATGTTATATTGGTATTCTAAGGCATTAAAATGTCTTAAGGATAAATAACTCCTGCGTTTTCTGAGACCCTCACACTTGTATATCTTTCACAACAATGTTGTGTAGCCCCAAGAGTATGTAACGCCGCAAAATATTGGTCCTAGACCTATCTCGACTAGCTGAGTCGATCTAGACATGTGTGTACGTCCGTCCATCTGACCATTATAAGTTTTTTTGCATGTAGGACGGGTTATGAAAGAAGGCCCCTATTGTTTTTGGTAATGTTCGTATTATTTTTCTCGTAAAATAACGATCAAACAATTTCAGATTTATGCTCGTTGGAAGGGTGAAATTTCGCAGTAAAAAAAATATTGTTTTCCTTTATAAATGCGTTTGGAGCATTCAGTTGTGTGTTACAGGTTGTTAAAAATGGAAGTGAACAAAGAGGAAATTCGGTACATTTTACAGTTTTTTGCAGTAACAGCCAATTTTATGCAATATTGGTTTCGTAGATCCGTTCAGGAATTTTTGACTTTAAAGATGCACATGTCGTCGTCGAAAATGTTGATAAAATCGGAGAAATGATAGAAGTTGACCAGCATGTTAGCAGTCGTATCATCGCCCAGGTGCTAAAAATCGACCATAAAACCTTTTTAAACCATTTACAATTGACCAGAAACGACCAAAATTGGCCAACAGGAGAGGTTTCCTGTTCCACCAGGACAACTCTGAGCAACACACATCTGCAGTGACTCGCCAGAAACTTCGGGAGATTGGTTGGGAAGTATTAATCCATCCGTCATACAGTCCGGACTTGACACCAAGCGATTATCATATTTTTCTTGCATTGCAGAATTTGTTTAATGATAAAAAATTGTTATCTAGGGAAGCTTGTGAAAATCGACTACTGGAGTTTTTTTTTCAAATAGAGAGCAGGACTTCTATGAGAGAGACATTATGAAGTTATCTTTAAAATGGTAACAAATCTTACAACTAAACGGTGCATAGTTGGCCCAAATCGGGAATTCTGAAGCATGTTAAATAAAGTCCTATAGTTCAAATAAAAATAATTTCTTTTTTCCCAACCTACTATATTGAAGATAAAATGGACCAAAAACTTGTTTGTTTTCCTAGATGCTCTAGAGTCTACAATTATGAACCGAAATTTGCACGAAATTGTACGAAGAAAGGGGTTTGACCATGGAATAAGCATGACTATTTGATAAAGATCGCTCAATATTTAGCTGGTCAAATCGACCCAGACTTTTGTGTAAAATATTAAAATTCTATTCTATTGAATTCTGGTTATTGTCAAAGCCGACGACTATAATTTTCGATGATGATCGGATGATATATATTAATTAATTTTGTCTGTTTTTTAGACACTGTAGACTAAAATTATAAGTCGAAAATCGCAATTTTTCCTTGGGGAAGGGAATCTGACCAACTAATTAGTAAGGCTGTTTTGATAATGATTGGGCAATATTTAGCAGGTCAAAGCAACCAAGACCTTTATGTGGAAAATAAAAATGTTCATTTTATGGCGTAAATTTTCACTACGAGAAAACGAAACGAAAAGGGGTTCAAAAATATCACGAAATATCGCCATGCCTCGGGATATAGATCCGCAGACAGGTTGGTCCCATTCCGACTATAATGCTCCGCTTACTAGTTTTTAACAATATTTTCCAAAGAATTATTATAGGTGTGCACTTTTTCAATACTTTTATCAACCAGCTATTGTTTTTTCAAACAACTTTTATTGTATTGAGGGTTTCATAATTATTTTTTAAATAATTATTATGTGTGTGTGGATTTTTTTAGTATTTTTTAAAGAAATATTATGGGCTTGGATTTTTAAAAAAATATTTTTTCAAGCAGCTATTATCAGATTTGATTGTTTTATATGTACAAAATAGCACCTATTCTTAGAAAACCCTATACCAGTTGGATTAATTTGAACCCCTTTGGAAAACCACTTAAAATTGTTTTACCCATTGACATACCATTTCAATGGAATGCATTTGAAAAAGTAATTATGTACATTTGTTAACCTTTTTTGCTGTTATTCACTTTTGATTTTTTTAATTTATATCTCACCATTTTATTGATGTACCACTTTGTTTAATAATATAGACATTACGCTAATTAATCTTAATCTAACCAAAGTGTGAGTGCTTCAAAAATATCTCACACTCTTGTAAATTTATTCGGATGTAAACTTCACTTGACACACATACATACTTGTGTGCAAACTATAATTATTAACAAGCACAAATATTGACATAATCATTAATCATCTCACTCAACCTATTTGGCATTAACGAGGAACATCATTGCCTTCCGAACTACACAGAGTTGTTGAATTTTTAATCATTAGCAAGATTTTTCAATTATCACTTCAAAATCCTAAATAAATACTATTAACATATAATTCTTCGACACAAATATGACTGACGCCAGTATGTCGTCATACGCAAAAAGGATAACCATATGTGGCAACACTTCACAATAGGGTTCATTCGCAAAGTATACTCAAGGATATTAAGTATGTAGATATTAGAGGGGGTAGAGAAAACTAAGTCCTAGTTAACTTTACTTGCTTAGCTGGCTTGTTACAGAACGGTTGTTCCATAAGCCGAGCTTAAAAAAGATTTCCAAGTGCGTCGGTCTTGTGCGCATCTCCTCCAATTTAAAGAACCACGTTTTAAGATGTTGTTTTCGACTGGGTCTTTCCATCTGCCCAATCTGCTTGCGCAAGTACCCATGCTTCAGATCCATATAACAGCACGGGTAGTATCATCGTCTTGTAGAGTGTGAGTTTGGTCTGGCGGGAGGTGGCCTTGTTTCGAAACTGCTTACTTAGACCATAGTAGCATTTCTGTTCCCCTTTGCGTCTCGTATGACCTTTTCCAGCAGGATCTTAAAGAGATCACACGACAAACTGTCACCTTGTCTGAATCCTCGTTCGGTATTAAAGGGCTCCGATAGGTCCTTTCCTACTTTAACTGCTGATCTTGTGCCTGTTAAAGTTATCCTGCATGGTCGAATTAATTTTGCAGGAATGCCAAACACAGACATGGCTTTATACACCTCTGAACAGATAGGGCTGTCGAATGCGGCTTTATAGTCGACGAATAGGTGGAAAGTGTCGATGTGTTTTTCGTGTGTCTTTTCCAGGATTTGTTGCAGAGTGAAAATGTGGTCAATGGTGGATTTTCCAGGTTTGAAGCCGCATTTTTGGTATGGTCCAATAATGTCATTGGCCATTGGCTTCAGTCGTTCACACAGCACACTGGATAGCACTTTATATGCGACGGGAAGAAGGCTAATTCGTCTATAATTTGCACATATCGTCTTGTCTCCTTTTTTGTGCACGGGACACAGGATGCTGAGGTTCCAATCATTGGACATGCATTCCTCTAGCCAAATTGCACTAATCAGCTGGTGAATGCTCCTGACCGGCATCTGACCACCAGTCTTGAATTGTTCGGCTGGTAATCCATCGACACCTGTTGATTTATAGTTCTTCAGCCGATTAATTGTTACTATGACCTCATCTTGGCTAGGTGGTATGCACTCATTGGTTCTGGGGTATCTTCTTCATTGGACATGCATTCCTCTAGCAAAATTGCACTAATCAGCTGGTGCATGCTCCTGATCAGCATCTAACCACCAGTCTTGAATAGTTCGGCTGGTGCATGTCCACCTGCTGCTTTATTGTTCTTCAGCCGATTGATTGGTACTATGACCTCATCTTGGCTAGGTGGTATGCACTCATTGGTTCTGGGGTATCTTCTTCACCGCCACTATTTGATACCAGAAGTTTTCAAAATGCTCCTTCCAGATCCTCAACACGCTGTCTGTATCTGTCACCAGGTTTCCTTCTTCATCTGTACAGGAGGATGTGTCTGCACCAAAACCTTCGGTTTGGTGTTTTATTTATTGGTAAAATTTGCGGACTTCATTCTGACTCACGTACATTTTGATTTGCAGGGTTGCCCTATACGCTGTGTTTTTCACATCAGTAGCATTACGACATTCCTGATCGTACAATGCTGTTGCTGCAATTTGTAGGGAGTTGACAATTCTTTGCCATTGTGCTTCTATACTATTATCGAAACAAGAAGTACTTTCGTTAAACAGGTGGATAAGTTGAGCGGAGTTGACATCGACTACCTGTTGTGTTTGCAGCTTTTCGATGTCGAGTTTCCGTGTTGTGTTAGATCGCACATTTGCTGCAACATTAAGACGAGTGCGAACCTTGGCTGCTACAATGTAGAAATCCGAAGCGATATTCGCTCCTCGGATCGATCGGACGTCTAAAACACTGGATGAATGCCTTCCGTCTATCACAATATGATCAATTTGATTTCTCGTTGCTTGATCAGGAGAGTCCAGGTGGCCTTGTGTATATCGAGATGCTTGAATCTGGTGCTGCTAACCACCATGTTTTTGCTGCCGAGAAGTCAATCAACCTCATGCCGTTGTCGGATGTTTCTTCATGAAGGCTGAATTTTCCGACGGTGGGGCCAAAGATATTCTCCCTTCCGATTTTTGCATTAAAATCTCCTAGCAGAATTTTAATATCATGGCCAGAGCAGCGATTATATGCTGTTTCTAGGTGCTCGTAAAATACATCTTTGGTCTGCTCATCTTTGCCTTCGGTCGGAGGATGGGCGAAAATAAGACTGATGTAGAAGAACTTCGCTTTTATGCGGATTATAGTAATTCGCTCATCTACTGGAGTGAATCTGGTGATTATGTTAACCATAAATCCATCGCATTTCCTGTAAGGTAATAATATCGGCTTTGTAGTTCTTGAGTACATCCACCAAAGCGAAAACTGCTCCTGTTCTGTACAACGTGCACACATTCCAAGTGCAGATTCGCAGAACGTGGGGGGTCGTTAACATTAGGGGCGTTTGGTCTTCTATTTCTTTGTTTTTTCATAGTATGATTGGTTTTCCGAGTGTGGGCAACTAACCCAACGCCTCAACCCATTTTTTTATAGTTCTTATAGGTGAACTAGCGTCACATATCAGCTCACTATTTCAACAGGTGATAAAAATAGCTACCCCGGGTGTCACCGCTGGGAGGTCAGTGTCCACAATTGAGATGAAAGAGGGGCCAAGATAAGCCTGGACTTCGCCATGTTAAAGCCAATCAGAGCCGTTGCTTGGTATTTATTATCCCCTTCGCCACCGCTCTAGTTTAGTCCTTAAAAAATTATATTAAAAAATTCACGCCAATTATAGTCCTTAAAAAAGGTTTAAAAAAACATTAAAAAAATTAGCCCCTATTATAGCCCTTAAAACAGATAAAAAACCTTGGAAAAATATTCTTTAAAAAATCCAAGCTTGTTATAGGCCTTGAAAAAATATTCTTTAAAAAATCCACGCCTGTTGCAGACATTGAAAAAAATATTCTTTAAAAAATCCACGCCTGTTACAGACATTGAAAAAATATTCTTTAAAAAATCTACGCCTTGTGTTGGTAATTGAAAAAATATTCTTTTTTGTATAATATATTTATTCGACTTTATCCTTGACCCCCTCTATTACACCACATTCCTTTTGTCACCATTGTCAATACATGATGTCGTATGATATTTAATTTTTAATTACATGCTCCCAACTGGCTGTGGCTCTATGATGATGGAATTCAATGATTTCAGTTCAGTACACACACATACACACAGTAAGGAATAATTTTATCATTAATATTCTCTAAAATAAACTAAGCTACTGCCACATAACAAAGGATAATATAAATCCCTTGGTGGTAGTCACAGAGACACAGAGAGAAAGTAATTATTATTACCTAACCCTATGTGTCAACAATTACTGCTTAATTATACATTATTGAAATCTGTTCTGGCGATAAAGACACAAAATATGTTAATTTGTATTTAGACCAATTTACATAACAATTGTTAATGTTTGCTTCCACGGCAGCAAACATTGAATGGATCAATTAATTTTTGTAATTTTCGTTGTATTGTTAATTGATATTTTGTGGTTAATTTTCGAAAATTGTTAATTAAATATATTTTAATATTATATTCCAAGTAACGGCGAGGATTTGTTTAAATATAGGCGTGGATTTAAAAAAAAGAAAAAAATGTTCATGCTATTAATATAGGCGTAGATTTTTTTATACCTTTCACCACACTGTGGTACATGGTATTATGACTTTGTGCATATGTTTGTAACAGCCAAGAGGAAACGAGATAGACAATGGTTCCTTTTGAGAATATGCATTGAATCACTTTCTGCGTCGATTTACGTATGTCCGTCTGTCCATGTTAAATTGTGAAAAAAGTACAGGTCGCATTTATTATTCGAATCGGATGAAATTTGGCACAGTTCACTTATTTGGCCCAAGGACGAACCCTATTGAAATTGGGAAAAATCAATTCAGATTTAGATATAGCTCCCATATATATTTTCGCCGGATTTTAGGTAAATAGTGCACCAAAGTCCCTATATATCCTTCGATTTGCACGAAATTTGGCACAGTGTACTGAATTGAGCCTAGAATGATGTGTGCTAAGTTTCGTGAAAATCGGTTCAGATTTAGATATAGCTCCCATATATATTTTCGTCCCATTTAAGGTAAATGGAGAAACAAAGTCCCTAAATATCTTTCGATTTGCACGAAATTTGCTATAGCTTACTGAAATAAGCCTAGAATAATGTGTGCTAAGTTTCCTGAAAATTGGTTCAGATTTAGATATAGCTCTCATTCGTCCGATTTAAGGTAAATGGTGCACTAAAGTTTGGCATAACGTACTGAATTGAGTGTAGAATAATGTCTGCCGTGTTTCGTGAAAATTGGTTCAGATTTAGATATAGTTTCCATATATATTTTCGTCCGATGTAATGTAAATGGTGCACCCAAGACCCTATATATCTTTCGATTCGCACGAAATTTGGCACAGCGTTCTGAATTGGGTCTGGAGTCATGTCTGCCTAGTTTCGTGGAAATCGGTTCACATTTCGATATAGCTCACATACATATTCTCGTCCGATTTTGTGTAAAAGGTGTACCAAAGCCTCTACATTTCTTTCGATTTGCATGAAATTTGTATTGCGTACTGAAATAAGTCTAGAATGATGTGTGTTAAATTTGGTTATTGGTTAAGATTTAGATATAGTTCCCATATATATTTTCTTAAATGGTGCACCAAACTCCTCCGATTGACACGAAATTTTGCTCAACTTAGTCAATTGAAACTAGATTGATAGCGTTTTCTTTTGTAATGGGTGCAGATGCAGCATAGCTTCCATATATATTTCGAACGGGTGTCTGATTGATATTATCGAATAGTGTTTATCAAGTGTGCTTTAAATCGATTTACCCAAATTTGTCCCATTGAAATTTAGCATAGGTTACAGAAAAGCATGTATATAGATTGGTTCATTTATTGAAAATGGAATTAACAAAAAGAGAATACCCATATGTAGAATATATCCAAAGTGGTGAAGGGTATCATATAGTCGGCCCAGCCCGACTTCACTACCTTCCTTACTGGTTTAAACATATAATTATGTATTTTAAATTATTTCCTCAATATTAGAAACTACATCAACGGTAGCTCAAACCGCAAAAGGGCTTTCTACTAATCATTACGTTAACATATCAAGTGTCAAATTTGAAAGTAGAGCCTTCATCATATATATATATACCCAGAGATGGGAGGGTCTTTTGTAAAAGGCAAACAAGCATCAGTTACAGTTTCACATAATATTATTTTTTATTGCTATTACTTATAAATACACTGTTTATTCATGCCCTTTTCCCCCATCCCCGAAAATAACGCTATGTGCTGGACATACACGCAATATGAATGTGTGTCATAGATATCAGTTTTCATGTGTAAATAACCCTTCTTCCGGTTGTTCTTAGCGTAAAGTTTCTTAACAATGTATGCTCACAATTTACATATATATCTATGTATATGCGTTGATGTTATGATAAACAAACCTCAAAGTTTAACTGAGTGTTTATGTGTAAGCACACTAAAAACCTCTGGCCCATTTATTAATCAAATCGACTTTACCGCTTAGAGCAGTGACGAACTGACATTTGTTGTTGTTCGGCTGCGGTAGTAGTGGCAGTATGAAAAGCGGAAATGGTTGTTAATTTTATTATTGCCTTATAATTTGCATATGATATCACGCTCGAAACCTAAACATACGTGTGTGTATATGTCTCGTTGTCTGTTGTTCCATATTTTCCACATGAGCGGAAAAGAAAATATAGAATTAGCATAGATTTTAACCAAAGTAAACATAGAACATCTGAGTTTCCTTGAATATGTTAGTTTTATATTCGGAAAATATATTTCGTGGTATTGAATTTAAATTAATTTTGGCAGGCTTTTGGTGAATAATGTCAATATAAAGTTTATGACTATTTGGTAGTTATACATATGCATATTTAACCCTTTGTGGTCCTACAAGGGATTTTGGTTTATGTATGCATTTTCTTGTTTGTGTTGTGTAAATTAAGTTAGCTTCTAATAGAATGCATGTTTAGTTTACTGAAATTATTTAAGTATTAAACTCGGATCGAAATACGTACATTAGGTAATTTTTAAAATGACCAACAATGGGCTTGGATTTTTTAAAGGCTATTTTTTGACGTAGGGGATGATAGATACCAAGCAACGGCTTATCTCAGTCCCTCTTTCATCTCAATTGTGGACACTGAGCTCCCTCGGTATCACTTGGGATAGCTACTTCCATCACGTGCTGAAATAGTGAGCTGATATTGCCGCGAGTTCACCCATAAGAACTATAAAAAATGGGTTGAGACGTTGGGTTAGTTGCTCTCACTCGGAAACCCCATCTTACTATGAAAAACCAACGAAAAAGAATACCAAACCGCCCCAATGTTGACGACCCCCACAAACGTATAAAGGACCTCGATCTGCGAATCTGCACTTGGAATGTGCGCACGTTGTACAGAACAGGCGCACTTTTCGCTTTGGCGGATGTACTCAAGAAGTACAAAGCCGATATTATTGCCTTACAGGAAATGCGATGGAAAGGGACTAGCGTAAGTAAATCATATGATTACGCCCAGTATTACAGCTGCCAAGAAACGAGACATGAATTTGGCTGCTGATTTATGGTTAACAGGGGAATAAAAGACCTCGCCTCCAGATACATTCCTGTGGCTGAGCGAATTGCTATAATCCCTATAAAAGCGGAGTTATTCTGCATCAGTCTTATTTGCGCCCATGCTTCAACGGAAAACGAAGATGAACCGACAAAGCCTAGAAACAGGTTATGCTGATTAGCCATTACATTAAAATTCTGCTAGGAGATTTTAATACAAAAATCCGAAGGGAAAATATTTTTGGTCCAACCGTCGGCAAATTTAACCTCTATGAAGATGAAGATGTGATAACGGCATGATGTTGATTGACTTCGCGGCAGCAAAAAACATGGTAGTTAGCAGCACCAGATTCAATCATCTCGATATACACAAGGCCACCTAGATTTCAATCAACGAGAAATCAAATTGATCATGTTGTTATTTTACAATATTTTAGACGGTCGATACAAGGAGCGAATATCGATTCGGACCATTACCTTTTCTCAGTCAAAGTTCTAACGGTCTTAATGTAGCAGCAAAGGTGCGATTTAATGTAACACGGAAGTTAGCAGCACCAGATTCAAGCATCTCGATCTACACAAGGTCACCTAGATTTCAATCAACGAAAAATCAAATTGATCATCTTGTGATTAAATAGTGCTTTAGACGGTCGATACGAGGAGTGAATATCGATTTGGACCATTACCTTGTCTCAGCCAAGGTTCCAACGGTCTTAATGAAGCAGCAAAGGTTTAATGATTTAATGTAACACAGAAGCTCGACGAAAAAAAGTTACAAACAGAATAGATAGCAGAAGCCTACTCCGCTCAACTTACCCACTGGCTTGACGAAAACACTCCTTGTCCTGATAATAATATAGAAGCACAATGACAAAGAATTGCCCACTGCCTACAAACTGCAGCAAAAGCAAGTCATGGTTACCAAAAATCACCATCAAGAAACCCATGGTACGATCAGGAGTGTCGTAATCCTACTGATGTGAAAAACGCAGCGTATAGGCCAACCCGTAATGCGGGAGAGAATTTTCGGGAGAGAACGAGAGAGGAGAAACGTATTTTCAGAAAAAAAAAACAAGAAAAATGCGTCGAGAGCAAATCGAGATGTACTGAAGTCAGAATGAATTACGGAAATTTTACCAACGAGAAAAACCAAACCGAAGGCTTTGTGCAGGCACATCATCCTGAAGAGATGAAGATGGTGACAGATACAGATAGCGTGTTGAGGATCTGGAAGGAGCATTTTGAAAAGCTTCTGGTATCAAATAGTGTCGGTGAAGAATATACCAAGAACCAATAAGAGATGACGGTATAGAGTGTATGCCACCTAGCCAAGATGTGGTCTGAGGATTAATTAATTGGCTGAAGAAAAATAAAGCAGCAGGTGCCGATGGATGACCAGGAGCATGCACCAGCTGATTAGTACAAGTTGGCTAGATGAATGCATTCCCAATGATTAGAACCTCAGCATCCTGTGTCCCGTGAACAAAAAAAGCCATGTTTGCGTTCGACATTCCTGCAAAATTAATACGGCTATGCAGGATAACTCAAAAGCAAGGCCACCTCTCGATAGACCAAACTATGGATCTGAAGCAGCGGTACTTGCGCAAGCAGATGAGGCAGCTCTTGGAGTGTTTGAGAAAAAAATTCTCCGGAACGAACTCTGAGATCGTCACCATTGACCAGATTTCCCTATCCGTTCAGAGGTGTTAAAAGCCATGTTTGCGTTCGACATTCCTGCAAAATTAATACTGCTATGCAGGATAACTCAATAACAAGGCCACCTCTCGATAAACCAAACTATGGATCTGAAGCAGCGGTACTTGCGCAAGCAGATGAGGCAGCTCTTGGAGTGTTTGGGAGAAAAATTCTCCGGAATGAACCATGAGCATCGACATCGACTTGTCAGACTTATCGAGCTGTAGCTATGTTGGCTAGGCCATGTTGTGAGAATGGATGAAGATGCCCCTGCTCAAAAGGCATATAAAAGCGAGCCAAGTGATGGTTCACGCAAAAGGCCACGAATTCGATGGATATTTCCATCGGATGCACATGGAAATATTTTTTAAGCTCGGCTTATGGAACAACCATTCTGTCATAAGCCAGCTAAGAAATTTTTTTCAATGGCTAATAACAGGCGTGGATTTTCAAAGAATAATTTTTTAAGGATCATGGTGTGGATTTTTTAATAATATTTTTCAAGATTATTTTCATGGACTATTTGTCATAAAATATGTATTTTTATACCCTACAAAACTATGTTGTCAGGGTATTATAGCTTTGTGGAGCCCCAAGATTTTGTAACGCCGCGAAATATTGGTTATATCTCGACTAGCTGAGTCGATCTAGACATGTGGGTCCGTCCGTCCATTATAATTTATAAACACGATACAGGCCACAGTTATGGACCAATCTTCACGAAATTTGCATGTAGAATGGGTTCTGGTTCATATTTAGGGGATGAAATGGACCAAATACTTAATTTTTTGGTTGGTTTTTCTGGTTGCTTCAGAGGCCGCAATTATGGCCCAAACATAGCGAATTTTTACATGGAGAAGGAGATCGGGCCAACTAATTAGCATGGCTATTTTGATAAAGATCGGTCAGTATTTAGCGGGTCAAATGGACCCTGACTTTTGTGGGAAAAAATAAAAAAATGTATTCCATGAAGGACATAGATCCGAGAAGTTGATAATATATACAAGAGGAGTCGTTGACCTATAAGTTGACACCAATTATATTGTCGTATGTACTCGGATGTGGGAGTTACACGTAAATATTAATAGGTGCTAACGTATTAATATATTTTTTAGTAACCCATTACCACACTAGAGGGCGAAAATATAGCACTGATCGCTTTGAAATTTTCCATGAGGTTCCAGTTATGGTCAAGGACAACGCCTATAACTTTCGGTGATGATCAGATATTAATATTGGGATGAAGTGGACCGAAAACTCCATTTTTTGTACTTTTTCGAATCGATCTATAGGCCACAATTATGAGCCGAACATCACAACACAACCCATGGTGAAGGGAATCTGGACAAGTAATTAGAAGGGATGTACTGAATATTAGTAATATTCGGAAAATATGTCAGTGTAAGAAAGTGCTGCTGACCCCTAATCGGACAAGAGGGTGCAAATATCACGAAACAGCAAGTTAGATTTCCATGGTAGTTGTGTAGGGTATGGTATGGTCGGCCCCGACCGACTATACTGCTCCCCTCACTGGTTTTAAGTTATTAAAGCCATAAATTATAGACTGTTTAAGGATTATATGTTCAAAGAATAGAATACATTTTCATGAACTATTGGTTATAAAATGTAGATATTTTAAATAAAATTTGTCAAGGACTATTCTGTCCATATAGTAAAAATTTGTTAGAATATTTTGCAAGGATCATCAGAGCAATACAGGATTTAGTTTCCCCTTATTCGTTCGAAGAAGACTAGCTGCATCAATATTTACTTTGTCTGTCCGTGGTACATCCACTTTACATTTCATATGTGACCCTAAATTTTTATTTCCGAATTCTAGGCCTACTTTTTAGTAAAAATTTCCCAAATCTTCTCAAGCAATCTGTGACATATGGCAAACACGAAATGAATATTGAAATATACTGCAAATAATTGGAAAGGTATTCAAATGGAGAAAATATGAACCCCCTCACCAAATGTTCATTCGAAGTAAATCCAAAAAATAAAGTGTATTGTTTTAAATCCACCATGTCACCTTGGTGACTTCTGCTGGCTAACCCCAGCAAAAATTGCAAGGCAACAAATTTCGACGACCCCGTGACCCAGAGTCGTGGCTGGGCATTTGTTCTAAACAAACAAATACACTTTCATTTGTCGGGGCCATTAAAGGTTTGTGGCTGCCATCGGTACCCATCATCATCGTCGAAGTCGTCGTCGTTGTCATCAGGATCCCCTAACATTGGCCATGCCAACAAATATGAGAGATAACATAATCATTACCATTATCATCATGATGGCGAAGGACTACAGCAGCAACACCAACAACAACAATAATGATGTTGATGGCAGCGAGGTTAATGGTTATTGGTTACATTCAAATATATACAAACGCGTGGAATGAAAAAAAGAAACGGCATACTGACATCCGGTTGTGAAATGTGCCTTCAGAACGAAATGGAATGGATTATTGTAAATGTTTGTTTGCTGAGGAGGCAGCATACACCATCCTCCGCCACCACGACCATCACCAATACTGTCACTACAAATGATTTTGAATGGTAGTACTCTGTGTGGCCACCACGATGATGATGACGATGGGAAAAGAATTGGCTTGTGTATGGGACCACTGGAATTCATGATACCCGGTGGCTGAATCTGTCGATGTCAATGCCAAAACTGTTGGATGATTGCGTCTGGATGCTGATGAGGGGTGGTGGGGGATGGATGGAGGCAGTAAGCAAGAAGCCTGAAGAGTCAATAGTGCTGTTATAAAATAATGGCATTACTGCACAAATTATTAGTGATAAGAGGATTCCATTTGTTGTTGATATTATTGCTGTTGTTGTTGATGCTGCTGTTTAGTTGTTGATAACAACAATCAAATGATTCTTCTGTCGATGATGGAAGAAATTATTGACAAGTTTTTCATATTTTTTTTTCGATTTAGTTAATTTGTTCAGGACACTGAAGGGGTTGATGTTGAAATTGAAATGTGATAGGCCAAAGGGGTCTTTAAGTTCGAATTATTTTTTTCGACGTCAAGCAAATGGCAATCGTTGTAGATTGTCATCACCGACAACCGACAGAGATGACTGTGTTTTTGATGGCCCAAACTTATTGGATATGTTTTTGAACAACATTTTTTGTTATCAACGAACTTTACCCTAATAAAAATTGCATAGTGAAATAGAAACAAGATAAATATGTATATAAAAACAAACTTTTTAAATAAAATCAAAATATTTTCAAAATGCCACAAAATGTACAGAGTAATCTGAAATTTGTTCAGCTAGAAAAAATTTATCTTTTCGATTAGTTTGGCAAACTAAATAAACGGCAGTGAAAACATTGGTATTTAACAAAAATTACAAAAAAAAAACTGAAATTAAACGCATTTAAATTTAAATGATTTAGGGGAAACTTACACAAAGGACTATTTAAAGGCCCCATAAGAGGCGTGGATTTTTTAAAGAATATTTTTTCAAAGGACCAATACAAGGCGTGGATTTTTTAAAGAATATTTTTTCAAAGGACCAATACAAGGCGTGGATTTTTTAAAGAATATTTTTTCAAAGGACCAATACAAGGCGTGGATTTTTTAAAGAATATTTTTTTAAAGGACCAATACAAGGCGTGGATTTTTTAAAGAATATTTTTTCAAAGGACCAATACAAGGCGTGGATTTTTTAAAGAATATTTTTTCAAAGGACCAATACAAGGCGTGGATTTTTTAAAGAATATTTTTTCAAAGGACCAATACAAGGCGTGGATTTTTTAAAGAATATTTTTTCAAAGGACCAATACAAGGCGTGGATTTTTTAAAGAATATTTTTTCAAAGGACCAATACAAGGCGTGGATTTTTTAAAGAATATTTTTTCAAAGGACCAATACAAGGCGTGGATTTTTTAAAGAATATTTTTTCAAAGGACCAATACAAGGCGTGGATTTTTTAAAGAATATTTTTTCAAAGGACCAATACAAGGCGTGGATTTTTTAAAGAATACTTTTTTCAAAGGACCAATACAAGGCGTGGATTTTTTAAAGAATATTTTTTCAAAGGACCAATACAAGGCGTGGATTTTTTAAAGAATATTTTTTCAAAGGACCAATACAAGGCGTGGATTTTTTAAAGAATATTTTTTCAAAGGACCAATACAAGGCGTGGATTTTTTAAAGAATATTTTTTCAAAGGACCAATACAAGGCGTGGATTTTTTAAAGAATATTTTTTCAAAGGACCAATACAAGGCGTGGATTTTTTAAAGAATATTTTTTCAAAGGACCAATACAAGGCGTGGATTTTTTAAAGAATATTTTTTCAAAGGACCAATACAAGGCGTGGATTTTTTAAAGAATATTTTTTCAAAGGACCAATACAAGACGAGGATTTTTTAAAGAATATTTTTTCAAAGGACCAATACAAGACGTGGATTATTTTAAGAATATTTTTGAAAAGGACCAACAAAAGGCGCGGATTCTTAAAGAATATTTTTCAAAGGACCAATACAAGACGTGCATTTTTTAAACAATATTTTTTCAAAGGACCAATACAAGGCGTGGATTTTTTAAAGAATATTTTTTCAAAGGACCAATACAAGGCGTGGATTTTTTAAAGAATATTTTTTCAAAGGACCAATACAAGGCGTGGATTTTTTAAAGAATATTTTTTCAAAGGACCAATACAAGGCGTGGATTTTTTAAAGAATATTTTTTCAAAGGACCAATACAAGGCGTGGATTTTTTAAAGAATATTTTTTCAAAGGACCAATACAAGGCGTGGATTTTTTAAAGAATATTTTTTCAAAGGACCAATACAAGGCGTGGATTTTTTAAAGAATATTTTTTCAAAGGACCAATACAAGGCGTGGATTTTTTAAAGAATATTTTTTCAAAGGACCAATACAAGGCGTGGATTTTTTAAAGAATATTTTTTCAAAGGACCAATACAAGGCGTGGATTTTTTAAAGAATATTTTTTCAAAGGACCAATACAAGGCGTGGATTTTTTAAAGAATATTTTTTCAAAGGACCAATACAAGGCGTGGATTTTTTAAAGAATATTTTTTCAAAGGACCAATACAAGGCGTGGATTTTTTAAAGAATATTTTTTCAAAGGACCAATACAAGGCGTGGATTTTTTAAAGAATATTTTTTCAAAGGACCAATACAAGGCGTGGATTTTTTAAAGAATATTTTTTCAAAGGACCAATACAAGGCGTGGATTTTTTAAAGAATATTTTTTCAAACGCTCAGACAGGCGTGGATTTTTTAAAGAATATTTTTTCAAAGGCTCAGAAAGCTGCACTTTTTAAAGAATTTTTTTCAAGGTCGCAGAGAGGCGTGGATTTTTTAAAGAATATTTTTTCAAAGGACCAATACAAGGCGTGGATTTTTTAAAGAATATTTTTGAAAAGGACCAATACAAGGCGTGGATTTTTTAAAGAATATTTTTTCAAAGGACCAATACAAGGCGTGGATTTTTTAAAGAATATTTTTTCAAAGGACCAATACAAGGCGTGGATTTTTTAAAGAATATTTTTTTAAAGGACCAATACAAGGCGTGGATTTTTTAAAGAATATTTTTTCAAAGGACCAATACAAGGCGTGGATTTTTAAAGAATATTTTTTTAAAGGACCTAAACAAGGCGTGGATTTTTAAAGAATATTTTTTTAAAGGACCTAAACAAGGCGTGGATTTTTAAAGAATATTTTTTTAAAGGACCTAAACAAGGCGTGGATTTTTAAAGAATATTTTTTCAAAGGACCAATACAAGGCGTGGATTTTTTAAAGAATATTTTTTCAAAGGACCAATACAAGGCGTGGATTTTTTAAAGAATATTTTTTCAAAGGACCAATACAAGGCGTGGATTTTTTAAAGAATATTTTTTCAAAGGACCAATACAAGTCGTGGATTTTTTAAAGAATATTTTTTCAAAGGACCAATACAAGGCGTGGATTTTTTAAAGAATATTTTTTCAAAGGACCAATACAAGGCGTGGATTTTTTAAAGAATATTTTTTCAAAGGACCAATACAAGGCGTGGATTTTTTAAAGAATATTTTTTCAAAGGACCAATACAAGGCGTGGATTTTTTAAAGAATATTTTTTCAAAGGACCAATACAAGGCGTGGATTTTTTAAAGAATATTTTTTCAAAGGACCAATACAAGGCGTGGATTTTTTAAAGAATATTTTTTCAAAGGACCAATACAAGGCGTGGATTTTTTAAAGAATATTTTTTCAAAGGACCAATACAAGGCGTGGATTTTTTAAAGAATATTTTTTCAAAGGACCAATACAAGGCGTGGATTTTTTAAAGAATATTTTTTCAAAGGACCAATACAAGGCGTGGATTTTTTAAAGAATATTTTTTCAAAGGACCAATACAAGGCGTGGATTTTTTAAAGAATATTTTTTCAAAGGACCAATACCCAAGGCGTGGATTTTTTAAAGAATATTTTTTCAAAGGACCAATACAAGGCGTGGATTTTTTAAAGAATATTTTTTCAAAGAACCAATACAAGGCGTGGATTTTTTAAAGAATATTTTTTCAAAGGACCAATACAAGGCGTGGATTTTTTAAAGAATATTTTTTCAAAGGACCAATACAAGGCGTGGATTTTTTAAAGAATATTTTTTCAAAGGACCAATACAAGGCGTGGATTTTTTCAAAGGACCAATACAAGGCGTGGATTTTTTAAAGAATATTTTTTCAAAGGACCAATACAAGGCGTGGATTTTTTAAAGAATATTTTTTCAAAGGACCAATACAAGGCGTGGATTTTTTAAAGAATATTTTTTCAAAGGACCAATACAAGGCGTGGATTTTTTAAAGAATATTTTTTCAAAGGACCAATAACGAACATTAATACTAAAGTTTTTTTTCGTTTATTTTCAGATACCCTTCGATGTGGACCGGTAAGTTATATGGAACTTCAAATTATTTGAAATTCAAAATCCCTGCCCATTCTATAAGTAACAGTAAAACTGCAAACATTAAATAAATGACAACCAAACAAACTGTCAAAGAAGTATTTTGACAAATGTTGGCAAATGTCTATCAAAACATAATTTGTATTACTGGCAATTTAAACAAAATTCTAGCAGTTTCTTCTTCTGAAAAGAGAGAACGAATGGAGAGTCAGAACCTGCGCACTGATGCCCTGGTTAACAACACCCATGGTATATAGGACCAGTTTCCCTCTCTTTTTATATTGTTTGAGTATTTCTGGAAACGGTGTTATGTTATGATAGCGTTGACATTTAAAGATGATGATTTGTTTCATTCGGAATTGGCATAGATGCCATTGGACGCCACCAATAGCGAGTAAAGGTCTTTATAATGCGATTAAATGGGCATTAACATCTGGCCGTATCCTGTATATGAAAACAACGATGTCGTTTTTGGATATCAAGAAAAATATTTTATTTTTGTCTCCGAAAAAAAAAATCATCTCATAAACTGTCATCTTGTGCAATGAGGACACTTTTGTCCCCAAAAAATTAAGTTATCAATCATTTGATTTGACAGTTTTACTTAACTTGTTTGCATTTGTTTTGCTTTTATCCCGTAATGAGTATTGAATATATTTCCAACATCTGCTTTGCAATGGTGGCTATGACTAATTTTCTTCTGTTTGTAATGGGCGGAGGGAGGTGATGGACGGAGGTGTCCTTATTAATGCAAATTTAAATGGGTCATTTCCAAGGCAGTGGTTTTAGCCGTTGTCATATTGTGGGGGAATGTGGGACACATGGTGTCGATGTGGGCAGTAACCATATGCCCTTAAAGATTCTGGAAATTATTACTTTAAAATTTTTAAATTTTACAAGGGTGACCTTTTTTAAGTTCTATAATAGGCGTGGATTTGTTAAAGAATATTTTTTCCCTTCTATAATAGGCATGGATTTTTTAAAGAAATGTTTTTTTAAGACTATTTTTTCAACTACTATAATAGGCGTGGGTTTTTTAAAGAATTTTTTTAATAATATTTTTTTCAACTACTATAATGGGCGTGGATTTTTTTTAATAATATTTTTTCAACTTTGGTTGGCGTAGGAGATGATAGATACCAAACAAGTGCTCTAATGGGTTGAGGCGTCGGGTTAGTTGCCCACTCTCGGAAAACCCAACCTACTATGAAAAAGCAAAGATAAAGAACACCAAACCCCCTAACGATGACGACCCCCGCAAACGTATATAGGACCACGATCTGCGAATCTGTACTTGGAATGTGTGGACGTTGTACAGAACAGGCGCAGTGTTCGCTTTGGCGGATGTCTAAAGAAGTACAAAGCCGATATTATTGCCTTACAGGAAATGCGATGGAAAGGGTCTGACGTAAGTAAATCAGATGATTACGCCCTGCCATGAAACGAAACGTGAATTTAGCTGCGGATTTATGGTCTTCAGATTCACTCCATTAGATGAGCAAATTGCTATAATCCCTATAAAAGCAAAGTTCTTCTACATCAGTTTTATTTCCGCCCATGCTCCGACCGAAGACAAAGATAAGCAGACCAAATACATATTTTATGAGCGCGTAGAAGCATCATATGATCGCTGTCCTGGCCATGACATAAAAATTCTGCTAGGAGATTTTAATGCAAAGATCGGAAGGGAAAATACCTTGGCCCCACCGTCGGAATATTCAGCCTCCATGAAGAAACATCCGACAACGGCAGTAGTAGTTAGCAGCACCAGATTCAAGCATCTCGATATACACAAGGCCACCTGGGCCAACGAGAAATCAAATTGACCATGTTGTGATAGACGGAAGGCATTCGTCCAGTCTTTTAGACGTTCGATCGTTACGAGAAGCGAATATCGATTCGGACCATTGCCTTTTGGCAGTCAAGGTTCGCATCCGTCTTAATGGAGCAGCAAAGGTGCGATCTAATGTAAAACGGAAACTCGACGTCGAAAAACTGTAAACACAACAGGTAGCAGAGGCCTACTCCGCTCAACTCACTCACCTGCTTGACGGAAGCACAATGGCAAAGAATTGCCCACTCCCTTTAAACTGCAGAAAAAAAAAACAATACTTTGGTACCAAAAACAACCATCAAGAAATACATGGTACGATCAGGAGTGTCGCAATGCTACTGATGTGATGGGAGAATTATCGGGAGAAAAGGAGAGAGGAGAAACGTGTTTTCAGAAAAAGAAGAAATAACAAGAAAAACGTGAGCGTGAGCAAATCGAGATGTACAGGAGTCAGAATGAAGTCCGGAAATTTTACCAACGAATAAAACACCAAACCGAAGGTTTTGGTGCAGGCACATCCTCCTGTAGAGATGAAGAAGGAAACCTGGTGACAGATACAGACACCATGCTGAGGATCTGGAAGGAGCATTTTTAAAAGCTTCTGATATCAAATAGTGGCGGTAAAAAAGATACTCCAGAACCAATAAGAGATGATGGTATAGAGTGTATACCACCTAGCCAAGATGAGGTCATAAAAGCAATAATTCGGCTCAAGAACAAAAAGCAGCAGGAGCCTACGGGTTATTAGCCGAACTTTTCAAGACTGGTGGTCAGATGCTGGTAAGGAGCATGCACCAGCTGATTAGTACAATTGGGCTAGATGAAAACATGCCCAATGATTGGAACCTCAGCATCCTGTGTCCCGTGCACAAAAAAGGAGACAAGACGAAATGTGCCAACTATAGAGGAATAAGTCTCAATCCCATCGCATATAAAGTGCTATCCAGTGTGCTGTGTGAACGATTGAAGCCAATGGTCAATGAAATTATTGGACCATACCAATGCGGCTTCAGACCTGGCAAATCCACTATTGGCTAGATTTTCACTCTGCGCCAAATCCTGGAAAAGACCCACGAAAAACACATCGACACATACCACATATTCGTCGACTATAAAGCCCGAATCGACAGTGCTATCCGTTCAGTGGTGTTTAAAGCCATTTCTGCCTTTGGCATTCCTGCAAAATTAATTCGGTTATGCAGGATAACTTTAAGTGGCACAAGATCAGCAGTTAAAGTCGAAAAGGACCTCTCAGAGCCCTTTAATACCGAACGAGGACAAGTTGACAGTTTGTCGTGTGATCTCTTTAAGGTCATACGAAACGCAAAGGTGAACAGAAATGGCACTCTGTACACCAAACAACACATGTTAATCGCCTACGCAGACGACATCGATATAATGGGTCGAACATTGTGAGCGGTAACAGTCAACTTTGAACAAATTGAGAAGGAGTCTGCCATAGTGAGACTGGCAGTAAACGTCGAGAAGACCAATCTGATGGTATCAACGCGCAAAACGTCCAGTAGACACGGACCAACTGTGGAACTTGAGAACTACAGCTTCGAGGTAGTCAACGATTTTATATACCTTGGTACCGCCATAAATAAAACTAATGATATCAGTTTTGAAATTTGGAGAAGGATAGTGTTGACCAACAGATGCTACTGTGGTCTGAGAAAGCAACTCATAAGCAAGGTCACATCCCGACAGACCAAACTCACACTCTGCAAGACGATGATACTATCCGTGCTATTATATGGGTACTTACGCAAGCAGATGAGTCAGCTTTTGGAGTGTTTGAGAGAAAAATTCTCCTATGTGCTGATCTGCGTTGACGGTGAATATCGCCGTCGGATGAGCTGTACCATCTACTCTCGGACATCGACATTGTTAAACGTATTGAGCTGCAGCGACTACGATGGCTAGGTCATGTTGTTAGAATGGTTCAAGATGCCCTAGCTCAAAAGGCATATAAAAGCGAACCAGCTGATGGCTCACGCAGATGGGAAAGGCCACGAATAAGATGAAAAGATCATGTGGAGGACAATATTGCCGAATATGATATTTCAAACTGGAAAAACTAAGCTAAGTAAGTAAGTAAGTATAATAGGTATTTATTTCAAAAATATTTCTCAATTAATATTTAAAAAAATGTACAAAGAAACAATTTTAGCATGGATTTATTACAAATCTAGTAATATGTACTTGTATATTGTGGTATTACTATTTTACCATTGCAAACACCTTAAGCTATACTTAGATTTAATATCGTGTCAAGTTCCTACTCTTCGCTTCCTTTTTCAGTTTTTGTTGAATCAAGACAAAATACTACTTTTACTTTTTTGCTGCCGTTCAACAGCAACGCTAAAACGCAAAGGGAAATAAATATGAAAAATTTTCAACATCATATATTCTAAGTTCAGCAGAAAATGAAAGTTTGTTTTTATTCTGTTGCTAGCGGCTAAATATTCGTAAAATGCAAACAATAGAAAAAAAGAAAATCCATGGAAAAAACAGAACGTAACGAAACCTAAAGTACGCACTTTACAAAACGAACGAAACTACTCGTAATAAATGACCAACGGCCATTTGAAATACAAGAAGGACAAAAAGAAAAGTGCAAAACAAATGTACACATTTTATTTTTAATGGACAAAAGCAGAAAGTTGTGCTAGGAATTTCACTTAAACTTAGTGTAAAACTTTGGAATATGCCAACAAAAAAGTTTTATTTTAGTTGCAAGACTGAATGTGCGGTCATAAGTGAGAATAGCGGATTTGGTGGAAACATATTGTGTCAATAAATTTATTGTACTGGGATATTATTTTATGAACTTACTAGGAGCGATCTGTAATATTTAATGTTCGCAATTGCAACATTACGTGGGGAGTAAAATATTAATATGTCAATATCATCATATTCATGTAGCCAGAAAACAGAGCTGGGCATGAAAATTATATGAATTTATCACTGAAAAATATTCTTCAATAAATCCACGCCTGAAAAAATATTCTTCAATAAATCCACGCCTGAAAAAATATTCTTCAATAAATCCACGCCTGAAAAAATATTCTTCAATAAATCCACGCCTGAAAAAATATTCTTCAATAAATCCACGCCTGAAAAATATTCTTCAATAAATCCACGCCTGAAAAAATATTCTTCAATAAATCCACGCCTGAAAAATATTTTTAAATAAATCCACGCCTGAAAAATATTTTTAAATAAATCCACGCCTGAAAAATATTTTTAAATAAATCCACGCCTGAAAAATATTTTTAAATAAATCCACGCCTATTGTAGTCCCTGGAATATATTTTTTAATAGGTAGTTAGTTTGAAAAGAGGGGTGGTTTATACCACCACATGTCCGTTGTAGGACATACACTTAAGGGGACCCACCCCCCCCATTCTCGGTCCCAAATTTCAAAAACAAAAAATAAGTGAAAATCTCAACAACTTTTGAAGATATAGCCGATTTATTGTGCTAGCATCAAGTGACGGTAAGAGAGCTTCTCAGATTGGATTAAAGTAATAATCCAATTTGTTTAAAATTTTGACACGTTTCTCTAGGAGTGTATAGCTCTCGTATGAACTAGGATAAAGCCAATCGGTGAAGAAATTCCTTATTTTTTAACTTAGTTTGTGGTCAAACATAGGCGATTTTTCAAAAAAAAAAAAAAAATTCAATGTTCCGCCATTTTGTTAATTGTTGTGTCAATAATTCTAGTACTCTTTCTAACGCCGTTGGAATTTTCCGATTCCAACGTTCCAGTGAGGAGTTATCATGCCCGCCATCAAAAATAAGGACTTTTCTTTAATCACAAAAAACATTATTATATATTATAGCTTTGTGCAGTCCCAAGAGTTTGTAACGCCGCGAAATATTGGTCCCACCTTTAAGTATACCGATCGTCATATCTCGACTAGCTGAGTCGATCTAGGCATTATACCATTATAATTTGTAAACACGATACAGGCCACAGTTATGGACCAATCTTCACGAAATTTTGCATGTATGATGGGTTTTGCCCAATGAAGACCCCTATTGTTTTTGGTAAAGATCGGTTAATATTAAGGGGGTGAAATGGACCAAAAGCTTAATTTTTCGTCGATTTTCTGGTCACTCCAGAAGCCGCAATTATGGCAATTATGACATCGCGAAATTTTACATGGAGAAGGGGATCAGGCCAATGAATAAGCATACCTGTTTTGATAAAGATCGGTCAATATTTAGCGGGTCAAATGGACCCTGACTTTTGTGTGAAAAATGGCAAAATTTGTATTATATAGCGTATATATTTACTGCTGATGGGCATAGATCCAATATGTTGATAATATATCCAAGAGGAGAGGTTGGCCTTTAAATTGATACCAATTATATTGTGGTATGTACTCGGATGTGGGAGTTACACGTACATATTTACAGGTGCTTACGTATTCAGATATTATTTAGTAAACCAATACAACACTGGATGTCGGAAATATAGCCCTGACTGCCTTTATATGTTACATTAGGTTCCAGTTATGTTCAAGGACAACGCCTATAATTTTCAGTAATGATGGGATAATAATTTTGGGATGAAGTGGACTGAAAACTTTTTTTGTGTTTTTTGAGTCGATCCATAGGCCCCAATTATAAGCCGAACATTACAATGCACGGTGAGGGAATCTGGACAGGTGATTAGAAGTACTGTAGTGAATATTAGTAATATTAGTTGACCTCTAGCCGGACAAGAGGTTGCAAAGTTAGTTATCGTGGAAGTTGTGTAGGGTATAATATGGTCGGCCCGACTATACTGCTCCGCTCACTGGTTTTTAAATTTTTCTTCCTTTTTAAATCTTTAAATATATATGGGCAAAGTTATAAACCTTAACAAGGATTGATATTAATTTACCAGCCCATTTAAAGTCTTAAGAATAAAAAATCGTGAATGGGGGGTTGGTTCCCTTAAGCCATTGGAGGCCTGTTGTGCGCTCTAGGAAGGAGAGGTATTTAGACTAAATTATTCTTAATGATTGGTCTCCCTATTCTTCTGGGAATTCTGTGTTCTTGCTGAAGTCCTTTAGAATTTTCCATTCAAACCCCCTTAGGTCATTTAGTTCAGGAATAGTGTCATTTTTCAAGAATTAGGTTCGGATGCATGCAAAAGCCGGGAACAAATGTTCCTGGAACAAATGTTCCAGAGTTAGAGCTTAACCATCTTAGACACTCCGTTATAGCTTGAACCTCCGCCTGTAGGATCGTATTGTGATCTGGTAGGCGAAGTGAGATTTCAGTCCCCGGTTCTTCAATAAAAAGTCCCAGTCCCCTCTTTCCCGCTAGCCGGGAGCCATCCGTGTAAGAACAGTTCCCCGGAGGCATATATGCTAGTGTTCCGCTGTCCCATGAGTCTCTTTCCGGTATCAGGATTTCACATGATGTGATTACTCTTGTTTCAGGTATTCGGTCTGACACAAAGTGGCTAATTGAGTATCCGATCGTATCCTGTAGTATATTTTTGTGCGATCCACTAGTTCATGGCTGCGATGGCCGCTTCATATTTTATTTGCATGTCAACTGGATGTATATACAATATAGTTTCCAATGCCCTGGTATGTGTTGTCCGCATTGCCCCACATATGCCTAGACAACTAGTTATTTGGACTTTCTGTAATGCTATTACATTACATTTTTGTCGTTTGCTGTCCACCAGACTACAGACGCGTATGTTAGAATTGGATCCAGTGTACCATCTTTGGGTTGAAACCCCATTGAAAACCCACGGCTCTTCTACAGAAAGACCAGCATCTATGGGCCTTTTCGATCCGTTGTTGTATGTGGTCTTTCCATCTAAGTCTTCTATCTAGGATGACACCCAGATATTTGACTTTATTTGATATGGCTATCACTTTGTATGGCCTGCCGCTTTATATGGTTAGAAGCTCTTTATAGCATCTCGTACCATTGATTCATCGATCTTATTATTTATGGATGGGTTCGGTGGGAAGTGAGCGTTCATCAGAAGCCTTATTGTTTCTTCAGTTGTTTCCATGCTGTAGCCATCGCTATCTACCATTGTTTCGGCTTGGGTGTGGGTTTTTGACAGACAATTTTTTATTTTTGAAACGTCGTTTACGCGTCTTGCGTTTGGTGGTTCTTGTCAAGTTGTTGTATTTTTTCTGCTTATCATGGAAGTTGTCCCAGTATACTGTAGATTTCTTGCGACGTGCTCTATTATAAAGTCTTCGGACCTCTTTCCCTTTATTTCGAATCTCCCCGGTCATCCAGGGTTTCTCGAAGAGGACAACATTCTTCGAATGACTTTACTATTGCTTCCGCTATGTTATTGACATTTCTGTTTATATCGTCAGTGCTTAAGCTGTCATAGTTATGTTGCCCTAACCTCTCTTTGACTAGTTTTCCGAATTTTATCCAATTTGTTTTGGTCTTGTTTCGAAAATATATGGGTTTCGGCGTAGGCTGTAGGATTTTAAACCTAATATATCTGTGGTCCGAGAAGGAGTATTCTTGTGAACCTCTCCATTCCTGTACCTCGTCTATTAGGTTCGCTGAATATATTGTTATGTCTAAAACTTCTTCTCTAATTATATTAACGAAGGTAGGTTTGTTGCCTATGTTAAGAGTAATTAGGTCGTTAGTATTATGATAATCTAAAAGGGTTTCACCCTTAGTATAAGTACTACCCCACGCAATGTGGTGAGAGGTAGCATTGCTAACAACCAGTACTTCGTTAACTATTTCTTTTGCTCTTCTCATCAATCGCTGCAGCTCTGCCGTTGGTGGTATCGGAGACAAACGGGAGATAAACTGATACCAGGTAAATGTTCCCATTCATATGCTTCAGTATGGTTGCGTCCGGTGTTGACAACTCTGGAGAGAATAAAAAACATTCATTTTTTGCGACATATTATACAGGTTCTCGGTAGGGAACCTGTATTTGCATAGAATAATTGGTAATTTATGGGGTTTAATCCAGACACCTTGTTTTTTACAGTCCATGGTTCCTGGATTAGACCGATGTGTATATTTTTTAATAATTCCACGCCTATTTTAGTCCCTGAAAAATATTTTTTTTTTTTTTTTAATAAATCCATGTCTATTGTATTGTAGTACTTGATAAAATATTTTTAATAGCATTTTTGGCATTTATAGAATAAAACGGCATATACATTAGAACTTTTTACCGGGTTAACCTACTTTATGAGGATTTATTTGACATATGTACAAAGGAAATGACGATTGAAACCCACTGGGTTAATGAAATCCGGTTAAATGTAAACGTACTATAAGCACAATTTTATTTAAATTCATATTTTGATTTTTGCAATTACTCTGATTTTTTATTTATCTCCAAACAATTTATTGTTCATTTTTATTTCCCATAATGTATTCAATGGTCTTTTGAACATCATTGAAATCCTTGGAGAATTTCGTATACATTTGATGAGCAGCATCTTGCATTTCCTGATCCAATTCCTGCACCGTCTTCAATGCAGCCTCAACATATGAACGCAGCTCTTTGTTACGCAATTGAACACTATGATCATTGCTATGGGACATATTCGATTCAATCTTTTCCAAATAACGTGAGATTTCATTATTTTTCTTTACCACCTGACTAATGAGATGCATAAATTTTTCCATTGACTTCTTTTGTTCATGTTGTTGGGAACCAAATAATTTCTTTGTAATATCCAAAACTTTCTGACCCTTCTCTTGCAACGAGGCACGATGTGTATTGTAAGAGGGTTGCTCCTCACAGATCAAACCAATTTGTTCGGTACATGGCAAATCGCTCCATTCATAGTTTTGGGTTTTAGCACAAATATGGACACAGTGTTCATTGGAACCGGCATTGGCTGGGCTGCCTTCGGACCAATTGGTAAAGTCCATACGTTTGCCTGAGGATGACCAATAGAAGGGACGTTTTGGATCCTGATTGGTATTGAATTCGTCATTGGCACCCAACCACAAGTTGATGGGACGTTCTGGTAAAGATCAAGCAATTATTCAAAATTGTCCATAATAATTGTGTATCAATACTTACTGAAGGTAGAGCTAAGAACTTCCACTAAGGCCTCATTTTTGGCTGCCGACTTAATTTCCACCAATTGCAAGTTTCGGCGGGAGCAAGCCTGTTGGGCACTTAACCAATTGTACTGAAATGAAAAATAGAAAACATATTTCAGATTAAAAATATTTTTCCGGAAACAAAAATAAATACCTTTTGCTCGGCATCAATTAAATAACGACGACCATCCCGACTATTATACCATTGGGGTTCTGCTATTACCACACCCACAAACAAGAGGGTTAATAGATATTTTAAAGCTGTCATACTAATACCGATGTCTGCCAATGCACAACTGATGTCTTGATCGATTTCATTTTCAGTTTTATATAAATAAAAATGATTTTTAAAATTATACTAAACGACAAAATTTTTTGACATCGATTTCGAATTTACCTCAGCATATCACATATTGTAAAACCGTGTAATTTAGGTTATTGTCCACAAAATAGCATGTTTGGCAAAAATTATCGGTCAAAATATATTTGTGATTGAGTAAGCGGAAATTATGGAAAACAATACTGAAAATAACCCAAAACAGGTGAACCTGGCATTAAAATAAAGTGAAACATATTTTTAAAAAATATTCTGAAAAGCTCTAGTCTTTTTTTATAAAAAATAATATAAAAAATCCACGCCTATAGCTCTAGTCTTTTTTTATAAAAAATAATATAAAAAATCCACGCCTATAGCTCTAGTCTTTTTTTATAAAAAATAATATAAAAAATCCACGCCTATAGCTCTAGTCTTTTGTTTATAAAAAATAATTTAAAAAATCCACCCCTATAGCTCTAGTCTTTTTTTTATAAAAAATAATTTAAAAAATCCACGCCTATAGCTCTAGTCTTTTTTTATAAAAAATAATTTTAAAAATCCCCGCCTATAGCTCTAGTCTTTTTTTTATAAAAAATAATTTAAAAAATCCACGCCTATAGCTCTAGTCTTTTTTTTATAAAAAATAATTTAAAAAATCCACGCCTTTAGCTCTACGGTTTCTTATAACAAATATTTAAAAAATCCACCCCTTTAGCTCTACGGTTTCTTATAAAAAATATTTTAAAAAATCCACGCCAATAGCTCTACGGTTTTTATAAAAATATGTTAAAAAATCCTCACTTTTAGCTCTACGGTTTCTTATAAAAAATATGTTAAAAAATTCACGCCTATAGCTCTATGGTTTCTCATAAAAAATATTTTAAAAAATCCACGCCTATAGCTCTACGGTTTCTTATAAAAATTATTTTAAAAATATCCACGCTTATAGTTCTACGGTTTCTATATAAAAAAAATATTTTAAAAAATCCACGCCTATAGCTCTACGCTTTTTATATAAAAAAATATTTTAAAAAATCCACGCCTATAGCTCTACGCTTTCTATATAAAAAAATATTTTAAAAAATCCACGCCTATAGCTTTACGGTTTCTTATAAAAAATATTTTAAAAAATCCACGCCTATAGCTCTATGGATTTCTTATAAAAAATATTTTAAAAAATCCACGCCTATAACTCTATGGTTTCTTATAAAAAATATTTTAAAAAATCCACGCCTGTAGCTCTATGGTTTCTTATAAAAAATATTTTAAAAAATCCACGCCTATAGCTGCAATATTTTTTATAAAAAATTTTTAAAAAAATCAACGTCTTTAGCTAGAGTATTCCTTATAAAAATATTTTAAAAAACTCCTCCCCTTTTTGATGCAAATTTTTAATTTATTTATTAACAATAAACAAATAGTGATTATGCCTTTAAAATATTTCTATAATCTATTTTAACATTTTCTAACTTTTTACTAAATTTCTTGGTCAACATTTCGATATCGCTACGCAGTCCCAGATTTACACTGTGCAAAGTCTCACTTCTCTCATCTAGAACGGAATTCATTTGTACCCTGTAGGTTACCAATAATTTACTGGTTTCCATTTCAATTTTCGTTAGTAACGAATTCAAATTTTCCTTGAAACGCAATTCTTCATGCTCCAATTTTTCCAATGTTTTCTGCAAACTTTCAATTTGGGCTTCTTGTTGTGCCTGATATTCCTCTAGAACTGCACCAGCTGCACGTGTGATTTGTTGTATCTTTTCCTCGGAACACCCAGTGCATTCGGTCAGCAGATGATGATCTTCACAAATATAACCTAAGCGTGGCCAATCACATTTATGATCATTCCATCTATAATTCGGTTTCGATTCCCACATATGGACACAATGCTCAGCGTGTACATCATTATCGGGATTACTATCGGACCAATAGGAGAATGTCATACGTTTGCCGGATGAATGCCAGTAGAAGGGTCTATTATAATTTTTGACACCATTATATTCGTCTATGGCACCTATCCACAAATTGTGGGAGTTTCCTGGAAAGCAATTACGCATACAAATATCATTCAGATCTCCTTCTTTACGCATCGTTGGACTTACCAAAAATGGGTTTCAGTATGGCAATTATTTGATTATTTTTCTGCTCAGAATCTATTTCCACCAATTGCAGATTACGACGGGCACACTCATGAAAGGCTTGGAACCAATTATACTGTAATCAAAATGGATCCCCTATTTTAAAATATATTTTTTTTCATTATTTCAATCCTTACT
The DNA here is from genome assembly GCF_032173495.1 of Musca vetustissima. Taxonomy (NCBI): domain Eukaryota; kingdom Metazoa; phylum Arthropoda; class Insecta; order Diptera; family Muscidae; genus Musca; species Musca vetustissima. Next base: position 84,559 of record NW_026873325.1, read on the forward strand.
TTCTGTTCGCCTTCAATTAAATAGCGTTTTCCATCAGAGCCGCTGTACCATTGCGGTACGCCCCTTGTAAAATGTGTAATTCCTATTATTAGAAATATAAATACCGCAGTTGATCTTCGGATGTACATATTGTTTGATTATAAAACTCAGATTGAAATATGCAAATATTATATTTTTCGAAAGTCGCAGTATTCTTATCAATCTATTAAAATTGTCCTATCAGTAGCAGACTTCAGATAAGGGTTGCCATTACTGAAAAGATTCGAGCTATAGGCGTGGATTTTTTTAAATATTTTTTTATAAGAAGTAGCAGAGCTGTAGGCGTGGATTTTTCAAAATATTATTTATAAGGAATAGCAAAGCTATAGGCGTGGATTTTTTTAAATGTTTTTATAAGAAATAGCAGAGCATAGGCGTGGATTTTTTAAATGTTTTTATAAGGAATAGCAAAGCTATAGGCGTGGATTTTTTTAAATGTTTTTATAAGAAATAGCAGAGCATAGGCGTAGATTTTTTAAAATATTTTAAATAACATTTTTTCAAGTAAATGTTTAAAAATCAGTGTATGCCTGCTATAGGTCAACGAAACGTTACACGTTCTGCAATGTCTGCAATAATATATCTTTTTCTGTCTGTGGGTTAATTCCTCCTAATTCGATGACCAATAACTGCAAACGATGAACAAACTAAAGGTGTTGAAGTTAGCATAAATAATGACCATCTCAAGGGTATATATATTGGTAGTAAAAACTAAAAAATGCAATAGTTAAGAAATTTTTTAAATTAAAAACTTAGTATGACAAAAATTTATTGTTTCTTGGCATTGCTACTTATTGAGGTGGTAATTGCCGAACCGCAGTGGTACAATAGCTCGGATGGCCGTCAGTATCTGATCGAGAGTGCTGCTAAAGTAAGTTGATGACATAAAACAATTTTTTAATAATTTCAATATTTATCTAACAGTCGGTTTTTAGTACAATTGGTTTAGGGCAAATCATGAATGTTCGCGCAGAAATTTACAATTGGTGGAAATTCAATCGGAATCCAAGAATCAAGCATTGGTGCAGTTATTGAAAAACATATTTGGTGGGTTATACGAAATTCCTTGTATTTTAGTTCTCCATACAAATAAATTTGTTTCCTCCAGGCAAATCGACCAGTCTCTGGCTTGGTGGCAATGATCAATTCAACACGGAAATCAGCACCAATCGTCCCTTCTATTGGTCTGCCTCTGGTAAAACTATGACCTATAGCTATTGGTATCCCGGTGAACCGAACAATGAACGCAACCAAGAGAATTGTGTACAGACCTTTGCCTATAGTCCCGAATTCCAGTGGAATGATGTGTCGTGTAGCAATCAATATGGTTTCATATGCGAACATCAGCGATCACATAATAAATATTCGGCAACACTACAAGAGAAACGCCAGCACGTCGTAAAGGCCATGAAGAAATTTTCCGATTTCATGCAACACGAAAAAGAGAAAATGTTGGATGTGGTACATCGTACAAGGAATCTGATAGCAAAAAATAACAATGAAGTAGAACATTTTTTGGAAGCACTGGAAAATAAAGCATCGCACTCAGCCAGCAGTGATGAAAAGGAAAATAAACAAGAAATAACACGATTATCGTCCGATATAAATGATCACATCAATGAATTGTATGAAAAGCTAGAGAATTCGACACCGAGAATTTCGAATAGATTGTCACAAGAATTAACTGAGGTGGAGCAGAAAATTGAAGATGTTCTTCGAAATGTTAAATTGTAAATTATTTTGAAAAAATATTAAATAAAAAATATGATTGTCAGAAAACGATTGTGTAACAAGTGAAGATAATTATTTTACAGATATCCGGATCAAACTAAAAATTACTGCGGGATGAAGGGCGTAATAATTTAGGGTTGGGCTAAATACATAAAAAAAATAAATTTCAAAGAAGAAGGAACCGGTTCTCAAAATGTTTGAACCGGATATTCTGATAATAAAACCGGTTTTTATACTTCATATACATATCATTAGAAAGCTAGTAAACAAACGTTCCGAATTTATTGAACCAGACTATTATCGGTTTTATTATCTAAATATCCGAAAGTTTTTTATTTTTTTAAGTATTCGGCTTAACTATATATGTTTTAGAAAATAATTCGGACGTATCCTAAAGATTCAAATAATAAGGTATACTGAATTTAGTGATAAGAACCGGGTAAACTCGGCAATAGACCATTAAAACTTTAAAATATATATTTCTCGTCTTTGAAGACCCCACCTATAATCTTATGAGCAAAATTTTTGTAGACTATTTCGAGGACGCAAAATGGCATTTTATAATAATTGTAGTCAGGTCCAATAAATTTAGAATGAAAAGGACACACAAGGAATTGAGTTAGACAGACGAAATATTCTACATAAGCATTCCTCATACGATTATACTGCAGAAATGTAACCTCAAGAAATACCTATAAATCGAGATATGAAGCAATCTCTTCATGTGTAATTGGGTCGAAAGCAAAGCAAAAAAGTCACGCTATATATCTCTGAACATTGATATATGGCCAAATTGTCCATATACTTACCAAGGTTTTTCATCTTCAATAGGAACTTTCCACCCGCCAGACCATGACCGCGATTTTGTCTTACAGTTAACATTTCAAGATCATATCTAGAGATGCAGCAAATTGGTCCATTACTCCGGGTAACTGCCCAACGGTTTTAAAACTTAAAAAAATTATAAATGTTGATCAATATAGAAAATGAACCCTATGAATTACCCTATACATTATTGACCAGTGAGCGGAGCAGTATAGTCGTTAGCCTATACAATTACCACGGAACACTAACTTGCTGATGACTTATATTCCGTGCCTGGGCAATATTTCGCGATATTTGCACCCTCTAGGCCGATTAGAGATATTTTCGGAATATTTTTTCTGGGGTGACCATTTTCGCCATAAGATGCCAATGTTGCCACTTTACACAGAAAGGTCTCGGTTTTTTTGACCCACTTAATATTGACCGATTAGAACAGTCATTCTAATTAGTTGGCCAGATTCCCTTCTAACTTGCTGATGACTTATATTCCGTGCCTGGGCAATATTTCGCGATATTTGCACCCTCAAGGCCGATTAGAGATATTTTCGGAATATTTTTTCTGGTCTCGTTTTATTTGACCCACTTAATATTGACTAATCAGAACAGCCATTCTAATTAGTTGGCCAGATTCCCTTACCCATGTGATGCGTTATGATGTTAGGCTTATTATAGTGGCCTATAGAGGGACTTGTAAAAACACACAAGATTGTGGTTAATTTCATGCCCTAAAAATCATTTGACCATATCCGAAAATTATAGGCGTCGTCCTTAACCATAACCGGAAATATATGCCCTATAATAACTCTCACATCCGAGTACATACATCAATATAATTGGTATCAATTTAAAGGTCAATTACTTCAATCAACTTCTGGGATCTATGTCTTTCAGGAGTAAATACATACGCCCCAGAATACTGCTCTGGGTCCATTTGACCCGCTAAATATTGACCGATCGTTATCAGATCCCCTTTGGGATCTTTGGCCAGATCCCCATGTAAAATTTCGTGATGTTAGGCTCATAATTGTAGCCTCTAGAGATACCAGAAAAATAGACGAAAATAAAATTTATGTCAATAATGGACAGACGGACGGACACACATGTCTAGATCGACTCAGATATGACAATAGGTATGCCTAAAAGTGGGTCTAGCCAATATTTCACGGCGTTACAACTCTTGGGGCTACACAAAGCTAGAGTATGAAAACTAACGTAAAATTTTTAAAATAAATATTAAAATTTAAATACATAGCTATCAACTTTTGATATGAGTCAAATTGGCTTGGTCCCTAAATCTAGAGTAAAAAAACATAGAGTCCATGTCAATTGGTTTTATCGGATTCATCACAGATCCGCTCCTTCTCCCTCTTTATTTTGAAAAAAAAAAAACAACATTTCGAACATTAGCTTCGTCTCCAGCTTGACGTCTCATCCTTCGATTTACACTAACTATGTAGTCGGGAGATATATCCCATACCTCCGTTTTTTATAGTTTCTCTGTTAAACAGGTGTTTGGCGATTATTTCATGGTAAAACCTACAACTGATAGTAATGTTTACTATGTTTGTTTCATAACATACACCTTTATCTTCTCTTGGTTCAGAGATTTATACAATGAGAGTCCAGATTTTGCAGAAGAAACGTCATACTCCACTTTTTAAGCATTCTTTCCACAAGGGATGCGAAATGAAATTATTCAAATTGTACTTTCTTTCAATAAAAAGTTTATATTTTTCACTTTTTTATATATTTATTAATAAAATTGTTATTATTATTAACAATTAACAAAAACATACATAAATAAATAATTTGTATATACATATAGGTAAGATACATCCATCCATTGCATCCCTGCTTTCCACCCTCTGCAACAACGATTCGGGGGCATCACCATTTAATACCAATTAACCCTTTCAGTGTTTTTGTCGAATATATTCGACATTTAAAATTACTCTCTTCCTTTGCAATTTTCGGTTATCCTACGTACCGCTACAATTGATGTCCTTGTTTTTGCTGAAAGACAGACAAAACTGTCCGAGGATTAAAATAAGAATTGCTTTTTTTTCTAAACTCTGTGCCTTCATATGATTTTAAGTACAAATTTTTAGATTTTTATTCCGACAAAAAATTTTTGTGACACTGAAAGGGTTAATAAGACCTTTGTTCTTTGTTATTGCATATTCCAAACCTCTGCATTGTTAGCTCTTTGTATTAACAAATAGTACACAATAATATCAAAAATCATTGCATACTTTTAGGAGTTATGCTAAAATAAAATCAATATAAAGATGATTTATGTTGTGTGATTCCATCAGAGGAATTATACGATTTGAAAATATAAATCAACATACAGTCGACGCCCGGTATAACGAATGATATAATGTCAGGTCCATTCGTTACAGCGAAAAGTTCGTTTTTTTTTAAGGTACAATTTTATTTAAAAAGAAAAAAAATTAATCCACTTTTCAATGGATTTCCAACAAAAAATATATTAATTAACGTAATAGCAGTAATAAAAACGTGTTTACATATTTTTTTTATGAGGCTAGCCCATTATTTTTAACGCCATTCAACTAAATTTGGAAAATAAAGGGCATTCAATGTGTTTCAAAAGACGTAAGTCGTCACATGTGACGAATCATGTATCTATGCGTATGAGTCCGAAACAAAGCCTCAATCGACCATGAAGGCCTTCGAAGGCTAGCCAAATCCAGCCAATGTTTTCCGCCCGTTTCTTGTTAAAACTGATCAAGTGGCGATTGTTCTGCTTGAGAAACGAAAGATGGCTGAGAAGTGCTCCATAACTTGTTTATCTTAAGTCTTTTGAAAAATTCAAAAAGCCACTCATTGTGCATCATGACAATGCGAGCGCTGACTTTTTGACCGCCAAAGGGTGGAATTGATGGATCACTTGCTGTAGAGCCCTATAGATCAAATTACTTCTTTTTATTCCCGAATAAAAAGAACTAAAAGTGATTAGTAGTTGTGTTCAATGCGGTTTCTCAATCGGGTAATTGATTTGAGCACCAGAAAAAGTATATACATTTGACCTGAGGTTCCGGTTATGGCCAAGGACGACGCTTTTAATGTTCAATAATGATTCGATGATATTTCGACGATTAAATGGACCGAAAACTTAATTTTTGTCTGGTTTTCTACTTGCTCTGGAGGACACAATTATAAACCGAACGTGGCAAATTTTCCAATGTGGAAGGTGATCTGATCCACTTAGTCGAATGGCTGGCTTTATGCTGAACGGTCAATATTTAGCGGGCCAAACCAAATTTGAATCTTATGGAGTAAGTTTTTACCATGGGAAATGAAGATTCCATGATGCCAAAGACGAGCTTTTCACCTTCAATCGGTCAAGAGAGTGCAAATATCGAGAATGGTGGTGGCGTCAGATGCCTGTTAGTAGTAACGCGTATACGTTAAATCTTCTTGACGGTTAGTTACCAAGAGAACGCAGAGGTTCACGTGGATCGCAGAGGATAGTTGGTATCTTAATGATTTTCGTATTGGTACAGCTACAACTACTTACGCATATTCCAGTGACAGAGTGTCAAGCCAGGGGAGCAAACCAACAACAACCTTTGCCCTTTGGTATATACGATCTGCGGTGTCCGCAGAGGGAACGTGCAGAGACTGACCTCGGGAGGTTGTAGGCCAACGAATTTAACTTAAACAAATATTTTTCAGCTATTTTGAAAATGCGGCTAGGACCATTAAAATAGTTAAAGTATGTGGTATCTTTATATGGAAATTGTATATTCCAGGTGCACCTTTATTCTCTAAAAATCCGAAAATATATAGTACATCTGCTTCGATTAAAATATATTAATAAAATCTTAATACATTCATGGACGTGAATGATATAGCATCCATATATTTGCTTAAGCTTAATGGTAGGAATGAATTTGCGTCCAATAATGGCTTAGTAGATATGGAATTTTACTCCTGGGGACTCTTGAGGTTTCAAATGGGATGATACAATTACATATACATAATTTTTTATTCTGGTTTTCATTGATAAATACCAATATAAATTCCCGCTGCCCGGAATGCCAAAGATATATATTATTTCTTAAACTTATATATTATTAAGTATGTGAACCGACTTCAATCATACACATATCAATCTGCTATAACTTAAACTTGCAAAACTTCATTGTAAACCGATTTGGCCAACTCTAATTCTTTGGTAATTTTCTTCGATATTTCCTCGGTGCTAATTTGCAATTCAACATTCCGGCTATGGACAGTCTTTTGTTTATCTTCGACCAAAGAATCGACCTCTTTCTGATGCTGAGCCAAAGCATTGCTAATATCTAATTGCAATTTTGTATAGATATCGTTCAGACCTTTCTTAAATTCCGTTTCGCTAGACTCAGTTTCCTTAAAACTAGCTTCCAACGTCTTCGTAAACTCTGTCTGCTGACGATTATATTCGGCAATTAAATTATTATTTGTCTGGGTAAGTTTGAGGAATTTATCCGACAACACCTCCTTATACTGGACATGCAAATGATGATCTTCACAAATGTAACCCAAACGTGCCGAATCACAGTGATTGTCATTCCATAGATAATTGGATTTTTTCGACCATGTATGGACACAATGTTCTTTGTGTTGATCATTGTCGGGATTATGATCTGACCAATAAGTAAAAGTCATGGGTTTACCCGATGAGGACCAATAGAAAGGTCTTTTGTAGTTTTTATCACGGGAAAATTCATCCATGGCGCCCAACCACAAGTTATGGGAATTACCTACAAATTTAGAGGAGTTTTAATTTTTGTAAGGAATTTTGTTTAAGGGGATCTCTTTTTTTCTATTATTTACCAAAAAGTGGTTTCAGCACAGCTATTAAGGCATCATTCTTTTTTTCGGAATCAATCTCAACCAGCTGCAAATTGCGACGAGCACACTCATGAAAGGCTTGGAACCAGTTATACTAAAAACAATGATTAAATAAAAATGTCAATTAATTAAATAAAAATTCTGAATTTTTTGTAGATGCGTCATTGGTTTGCTTAATAAATATTTACCTTCTCATCTCCTTCTATTAAATATTGCCGTCCATCGCTGCTATTATGCCACTGCGGATCACCTCTGACAACTACGAGTAAGAGTGTGACAATTGCGAATAATCTAAACATGACCGATCTTAAAAGAGTCATCTCTGCGTAGTGTCAAAGTTGGATTAACTTCCCAGACTTATATACCCATCTGTCATCATGCTTTTGTATAGGTTCTTCCCTACTAAAGATGATAACGAATTTTTTAATGTTTTCTTAGTGAATTATTTACAAAAAAGGTAAATAAAATGAATAATCCGCGAATCGTGTGTCTTTCCGATTATTAGAGTGTGCCGGACGAATTCAACTTGCATATGAGAATAATTAGATGGGATATTTACCGAAAAAAACAAATACACACGTTCCGCCTGTGCGAATTTTTTACTGATAACATGAGGCGGATATTTAAAATACCTGAAGCCTGTATGGACTTTTAAATGTGGGATATGTTAATGTTATTTGCGAAATGCCGTAAGGTAAAGTCCAGAAGTCGACAATACTTTTAATGTTCATTTAAATTAATTTAAAATGTGAGGTTTCAACGTGTTTAGCTTTAGAGTGTAAACACAACCAGAGGGTCTAGATTTAGCGACGGTCGTTTACCGTGTGTTTGTTATTGGTAACGGGAAATCCCGACGGCTGACGTTCGCGTCCAACGGCTTGACGCTAGAATAGATTTTATTCAATTCAATCTTGCTCTCAATTGAGTTGCCATGCATTCAATGGAAAAGTTGGTACCAGCAGTGGTACCAACATTTCAATGGAAACACAAATTTACAAAAATCCTTTTTTTATCGAATTAATAATAAAATGCTACTGCTCCAATAATTTTACCCAAGTTCCTTGACATTATTGTTTATTATTATTTGGTTTGCACAACGTATAATATTCTGTCAGAAAATGATGTTTACACTCTTAAAGTAACGATCAAAAGGTCCCCTAGTGGTCATACAATCAAAAACCCTAGCATAACTCTGAAAATTGCATAAGTGGACATCGAGTTAAAAGCAAGCCACCAGCAGGTGTCAGGAGTCAGCGGCATACTTTTTCGCCGGCGTGAAAATCAAAATTATGCTCTGAAGTCCGATTCGATCTGGACAAAATTTGGCATAACGTACTGAATTAAATCTAGAATAATGTGAACATCAGTTCAGATTTGGATATAGCTCCCATATATATTTTCGTCCCAAAGTCAAATGAAATGAAAATGTTGCCAGAAAGGCACGTGTATGGAATCATGTTAGTCGGTTCACTCGGTTTCGTTTATCATTCGAACATTGACATGAAATTGTCAGGATACATATGTCTGGTGGTGAAGGGTATCATACAGACCTCCCAGTCCGACTTACTACTTTCCTTACTGGTTTTTACCTAAAATATGGCAACTGAATAAAGTCTATTCTAGCGTCAAGCCACTAGACGCGAACATCAGCCGTCGGGATTTCCCGTCGCCAATAAGAATCACGCGGTAAAAGAGCTTCGCTGACTCTAGACTCTCTGGTTGTGTTTAGACTCGCAGTCTTGTGTAGATGGTTGTAGAATCAATTGGGGTTCCGAAGCAAGCCCTCGACTACCAGTAAAAAAAGCTCTTGAATATGGGGTTAAAAGACGAGCCATCGGCCACCAGTGAAATTAGCTAGAGTTGGGGAATCTAGTTCACGGATCAGATCGATATTTCTCTTTCCGTTTTTAAAAAGGAACTAGTTAAGTTTCGACTTCTAGGTAGGTTCTTTGAATCTCTAAATATTTTTTTTTCGCACACATAGTTCCATTTTGATTCGTTGATGGATGAAAAAAGTAAACAAATTGAACTAAAATTAAAAAATAAAATTGATTTCAATTAATTTCTATATAGTAGAATATTCAAAAGCAACATAATTCAACTACAGGACGACAATCAATTTGAACAGGAAACGAATGAAGACTATGTGACTAAAGGAACGAGATCTGAAAACGGAACTATAACTGAACCTAGTTCCTATCGTTCCTTTATCAGAATAATTCCAATAAACTAGTTCGTTTCGGAAATACTCAGCTCTAGAATTAGCTGTGGAGTATTCGCTGTCTAGTCAAGTGGGGTTGCAAAACGAGCCACGGCTACCAGTGGGGTTGAAAAACGAGCCTTCGGCTGGAACAGAAAAAAGTTCGTCGTTTGGGTCAAGTGGAGTTGAAAAAGGAGCATTTAGCTCTTAGACGATGCATCGGGCCGCCGCTGTACAAAGCTGTCACCAACCTCCGGGACCGTCACTGCTCTACTGTGCCAAGCTGCCCCCAAACTTCGGGCCGTCAGAGCTCATCGGGCTGCTGATGTCCCAAGCTAAAACTAACTTTCTCTTTATCAGGCTGCCTATCTCCGGGTGCTGTCAACGTTCATCGGCCGCCGCTGTGCCAAGCGCTGCCAACCCCGTGGGCCGTCACCGCTAATCGGACTGCTACCGTGCCAAGCTCCCGCAAACCTTCTGTGTGCCGCCACCATCGCTCAACAGGCTGCTGCTGTACCAAGCTAAATTCAGCATTCATCAGGCAATTTCTTCGAAAACGCGTTCAAACTTCCGCAATGTAGGAGATACCATTGTATGTGGGTTACCCTAAAAATGTTCAATGTTTATTATTGTCGTTCATTGAACGATTTTGTTTACCAAACGTCGTCGGTCACTGAACGACGTTGCTCACTTAACGACACCAAATTAGCAGTCGTAGCATCGCCCAGGAGCTAGAAATCGACCATGAAACTGTTTTAAACCATTTACAATCGACCAAAAACGGCCAGAATTGGCCTAAAGGAGAGGTGTCGTGTTCCAACAGGACAACGCTAGGCCACACACATTTACAGTACATTGCAAAATTTCTTTAATGACAAAGAATTGGTATCTAGGGAGGTTTGTGAAAATCGACTACTAGAGTTTTTTGCAAATAGAGAGTTGGACTTATATGAGAGAGGCATTATGAAGTTACTTTTAAACTGGCAACAAATCATGTAACATAACGGTTCATATTTGGTCCAAATCGGACATTCCGAAGTTAAATAAAGTTTTATAGTTCATATAAAAACAATGAATTTATTTTTCCCCAACCTGATACATACATACGAGATTTTAGTAACATTGAGAACGTTTGATTATGATTTATCACATAAAATCGTATGAGCAAAATTCGATATGAGTCAAAATTGGTTCGATCCATATATCTAGAGTTAGAAATATAGACTTCCATATTTTTTGTTTTGTCGGATTGATCATAGAGAGTAAGATCTCTCTATGAACTCTAAGCCATCACTCTAGGACCAATATTTCGCAGAGTTATAAACACTTGTAGGGTATAAAAATGAATACAAGTTTATATACAGGTTTCATTATTCGCTTTATATAAGGTATGTATATGTTTTCATCAAAGAGGTTTCGTATGTTATGTTAACCAAATCGGTTATTCAATTGCCTTTAAATTAAATTTCGACGATGTTGACGGGTCTCACATCCGGACTTGATGTCAAATCGGGCACTCCTTTCGCCGAGAGGACCCATACCGATAATTCTACAAACCGATTTGTGTAAACCATTATGCACTCCAGCAATTTTTATTGGGGATTTTTTCTAAAATCTGAAAACGCTAAAACGTGGACTGAAGCTGATAACACATGGTAGAGTAGAAAATCCTCCAACTACTGCAATTTAGATTGCAAAGTTATATGGGGCTATGTCTGAAGGGATGGGCCAATATTGATTACGTAGTGTAGGAATTACCGAATATTTGAGGTTATGAGGGTTATGCCTAATTAATGACCGATATATGCCAATTTTGAATCCAATATTTTAGTTTTGTATCTCAATGTTTTTCAGGAGGTATCATTATATGGGGGAGATGCCTAATTGCTGGTCGATATATTTTATTATCGTCAGGTTTCAGTTTTTTTAATAATTAATAATTTTTGGGAGGGAGATTTGTTGCCATATACGACTACAAAAAAACTAAATTACAGAGAAATTTGTTGAAAAATGCGCTCAAGAACCCCGAAATACCGGAAATTCGAGGCACCTCAAGGGTTACCTGTATGTAGGGACAACCCGAAAAAGTGGATCTATATTTAAAATTTTTAGTGGAGAAATTTGCTACCCAATATGAACTCAAAGTACCAAATTTCTGCGAATTCGATTGAAACCCCCGCTTAAGAAGCCCGAAATTGGGGACACTGATTTGCTACCCAATAAGAATTTGCTACCCAATAAGAATTCAAAGTACTAAATTACAGTATATTAGGTCGAAAATGCGGGCGAAAATTTATTTATATATATATATTGTTTTTTTATTAACTCATTATTAAATTTATATATTCCAGTCAATTTACACCTAACTTAAACTTTCAAAACCGTATTGTAAACCGATTTTGCCAACTCCAATTCTTTGGTAATTTTCTTCGATATTTCCTCGGTGCTAATTTTCAATTCAACATTCCGACTATGGACAGCCTTTCGTTTATCTTCGACCAACGAATCGACTTCTCTCTTATGCTGAGCCAAAGCATGGCTAATATCTAATTGCAATTTTGTATAGATATCGTTCAGACCTTTCTTAAATTCCGTTTCGCTAGACTCAGTTTCCTTAAAACTAGCTTGTAACGTCTTCGTAAACTCTTTCTGCTGACGATTATATTCGGCAAATAATTTATTATTTGTCTGGGAAAGTTTGAGGAATTTACCCGACAACACCTGTTGATGCTGGACATGCAAATGATGATCTTCACAAATGTAACCAAAACGTGCAGAATCACAGTTATTGTCATTCCATAAATAATTTGATTTTTTCGACCATGTATGGACACAATGTTCTTTGTGTAGATCATTGTCGGGATTATGATCTGACCAATAAGTAAAGGTCATGGGTTTACCCGATGAGGACCAATAGAAAGGTCTTTTGTAATTTTTGTCGCGAGTGAATTCGTCCATAGCACCCAGCCATAAATTATGGGAATTACCTAAAAATTTGGGAGAATTTTAATTGTTGAAAGGTATTCTTTTTACGGGGATATTTTTCAATTATTTACCAAAAAGCGGTTTCAGCACAGCGATTAAGGCATCATTCTTTTTCTGTGAATCAATCTCGACAAGCTGCAAATTGCGACGAGCACACTCATGAAAGGCTTGGAACCAGTTATACTAATAACAGAACAATTAACTTATTAATTTTTTGTAGACGCTTAATTATTTTACGAAATATGTATTTACCTTTTCATCTCCTTCTATTAAATATTGCCGTCCATCGGTGCTATTATGCCACTGCGGATTACCTCTGACAACCGTGAGTAAGAGTGTCACAATTGCGAATAACCTTAAAATGAGCGATCTTGAAAGAGTCATATCTACGTAGTGTCAACATTGGATTAACTTTCCAAACTTATATACCCATCGGTTGTCATACTTTTCTAAAGGTTCTTCCGCACTAAATATGATAACGGATTTTTTTTTTTAAGTTTGCTTAGTGAGTTATTTACAAAAAAACCGTAAATATAATGGATAATCCATGAATCGTGTGTATTTTCGATTATTAGAGTGATCCGAAATGTTTAACGACAACATCAAGAGCCCAGCGGATATGGAGTTTGAAAAAATATTCTTTAAAAAATCAATGCCTTTGGTAGACCCTGAAAAAATATTCTTTAAAAATTCAATGCCTTTGGTAGACCCTGAAAAAATATTCTTTAAAAATTCAATGCCTTTGGTAGACCCTGAAAAAATATTCTTTAAAAATTCAATGCCTTTGGTAGACCCTGAAAAAATATTCTTTAAAAAATCAATGCCTTTGGTAGACCCTGAAAAAATATTCTTTAAAAAATCAATGCCTTTGGTAGACCCTGAAAAAATATTCTTTAAAAAATCCACGCCTTTGGTAAACCCTGCAAAAATATTCTTTTAAAAATGTACGCCTTTGGTAGACCCTGAAAAAATATTTTTTAAAAAATCCACGCCTTTGGTAGACCTTGAAAAAATATTCTTTAACAATGCCACACCTTTGGTGGACCCTGAAAAAATATTCTTTAAAAAATCGACGCCTTTGGTAGACCCTGAAAAAATATTCTTTAAAAAAGCCACGCCTTTGGTGGACCCTGGAAAAATATTCTTTAAAAAAGCCACGCCTTTGGTGGACCCTGGAAAAATATTCTTTAAAAAAGCCACGCCTTTGGTAGACCGCTTAAATTTTATTTTTAAATATCAGGAGTGGATTGAATGATCTCGCCGTCCGGTTTGACGTAGATTTGGTAAAATTATTACTATATATAAAATTTGGATCCTTTCCTATACTATATTCGCTTTTATAAGATTTACAAGGTTTCAAAATTCCAATCTGGGAGGAGTGGACCGGTATGTCCCATCTTCGAATATTATTTGAGGTTATTAAATATATTGCGTTGTGCATAGGAAAACTATTTCGCCAGACGGAGTAGTCCAATAAAATCCATCTTCGAACTTGATCTATGAACATTTACTTGAAATTTGGTTGATTTGGTTTGATTAAAAATTTAAAATGGAAACCGAAATTGGACCTTATTTTTTACAATAAAATAATTAATACAAAATAATCTTTGGTCGGTCCATACCATTATGTATATTTTACACGTTTTCGTGCCTTGCAATAGAAAAAAACGATAAGTTTTAATAACCAACATTAACTTAACACGTGCTGGGGTGGTAATTTAAAATTTGAATTTTGCCTTGTAATGGCAGTGATCAGTTGAAAGTAATTTTAAGTTAGTTATTTATACTCTTTTGAGTCGAGCTTAATGATCGAAGTTTTGCAATGAAAAGGAAAGCCAGGAGAAGAACCTATGTACCCACCATTATGCGAAGCATTTCGCCGTTGGTTAAGCGGCTCATCAGGTATATTGGGCTATGTGGCTTTACAACACAAATGTTGTCAGACCACTTAACGTTCTGAGCCATCAACACACATCCAAAATGGTTGCGCAAAAACATGTGTATGCCAGGGAAGCAATTGTAGGTGTATGGATTAATTATCCATCGCTACAAAAAATCCGCTTTGAAAATGACTGTTTCTAGAATGAAGACAAATGTCGAATCTTGATAAATTTGAATTTAATTCGCATATGCAAGTTTCGCATCAGGGCGGAATAAATACAAGTTATCAACATACGACCTTTGTAAAGCCACATAGCCCAATATGCCTGATGAGCCGCATAACCAACGGCGAAACGCGTCGCATAATGGTGGCTACGTAGGTTCTTCTACTGACTTTCCTTTTCATTGCAAAACTTAGATCATTAAGCTCGACTCGAAAGATTCATCTTATAAAAAGACTATGCCTATTAAAATATAAAAGGCTTGTTGCAATTTCCAAATGAACTACCGAATGCAACAAACGTAAAGAGATTCCAACTGGAATTGCATCTCTAATAAGAGTGGCAATAAAAAAGAGCGACGGAAATCACACTCATTCCGTGGACGTACTAATGTTTCGTTAAATTTTATAGCAAAAGTCATTGAGAGAGTTTGTGATGAAATGGTAATTTAAGAGTGAAACATTTATTTATTTTTCAAGAAGAGCATGAAATAATAAGAGATGTTGATGGTTCACAAGAGCTACAGTTAACCACAAATTTGGCCCCATAAGCACTGTTCGACAATATTGTACATATTTTGTTTCAGATGACAATAGTAGAGTTACTTAAAAAATATGTACATATATATTGTCATATTTAATTACACAATATGGAATTGTGAAAATATGAATATTTATAATAATTTTCCCCATAACAAAAATCGACACAAAATCGATGTAATGGTCTAGAGGAGGAAAATTCCTTATGAGAATGAAAGAAAAAATATTCAATATAAGAGACGAAAAGAGGTTACTTCGATAAGTGTCTGATAATCCAAAGCTAAGTGCACCCAAACTTGCTGTAATTGCAGAGAAATATTTGGAAAAGAAAAGTAAAAAAATGTTCAACGAATTTTGCGTAAGCATGTTAGAGTTGCACTGAAAACAGCTATTCATAAACCGAAAACACGGAAAATTCGATTCTTTCGGGAAACATAAAAAAATCCACTTGTTAAAAAAAACTTTTTCATGGATACTGTGAGGATGCAATTGCTTTTGTTTAACTATCATTATTTTCTTTATATTGAATGCAATAAAATATTTGTTATTTTATTGCATTAACCATTTGTGGCCCAATGTTGCCCACAGGCAACAGAATATTTTAGAGCTTATATTTTATACGCGGCTAGTAAATGTTTAATGCATTTATTAAGAGCTGATTATGGACGATATATATCAAAAGAATAATCTAAAAAATTCAAATTTTTGGTCAAGTTATACGCTTTTCAATATATAGATGATCGCAAAAATGTGAACAGTACAGTCCAAATTATTTAAATCGCTTCGTATTCGAAATGTACGAATTGTACCCCCTAAATTGTTGTTGAGTCTTGTAAAAAATAACCTAAAGAATAATTAAGAGTGATTTTTCGTCGATATTGCATTTATTTTTATTGATATTGGACTTTTTTTTCGGAAAGAAGGTACTGTATCTCCCGAATGCAAGAATGTAGCGACGTCAAATTTTGTTCATATTCTATTTAGGATAGTTACATTAAATCTGTGCACAGAAAATGGTTCTATTTTCACCGGAAAAACATTCAGGGCTCAAAGGGTTAATTTTATGATCAAATATTAATTCTAACAAATGAAAAATAATACTATTTAATTCATTGATGCAGAAAAACGCAGCCATTTTTTCGAAAAAAAAAAAACAGTTTGTTAACAATTATCGGATTTGAACCCAAATTTCACATTTATCTTATTGGAGTGTTTTCTATCAATTCTCATTAACAAATTTGTCCTCCGAGGAAGTTGGTTTTGACCGTTTTTGGCCGAGGTCGTGAAACTGTGCCCTCTATGATAACTAACCCTCGCATCAATGTTTTTTACTTCTCTGACAATTTTTTAAGTTATTCAATAAATGTCTCATAGAAATACAATATTAATAATTTCCTGTTGCACAGTGTAATTTAGACTTGATGCATATAATTTACATTATCAACAATACATTATTAAGAATAAACAAAAAGACTAGAATTATTCAGCCAAACAGGTTTCATTAAAAAATTAAAACATTTTTTTCATTGAATTCTTATAAAAAAGATTGTTCCAATTTCTCTATTTCCCACCATTCATTACTATTAACCTTACCCAATAACTGTGTCACTGATATATAATTCTCTTGCCTGTAACCCAAAAAACTCCAATAAATATAACTTAAGAGTTTACGTTATTATTTACTCATCTAATTAGCATACTCTGTGGAAGAGAGACAATTACAGAGTTTCGTTAAATTTTGTGCTGCCCCAGAGCAGTTGCACTATGACGACAACGTCTACGCCAACGTTGTCTTGTCATGTTGTTCCATTATCGTGAAGACGACTCCAACGACACGAACATCATTATTATGTTGTCTACACGATGCCGTCGTGACGACGACGACGACGACAACAACAGAGTTAAATGCATTTATCCCAAACACTCAAAAAAAGCCGCCAAACACCGAGTGAACGAGAGAGCCCCCCAATAAACCAGTCTATGGGTGTGTGTATGTGCTGCATGCCTACTCTTTGTGTCTGTTGTTTGCATTTGTTTTTATTATGTGATGTTTTCTAGTGGATTTTATTCTCTCTCATACACACACGCACACAGTGTCTGAGAGTCTCAGTTGTCTCTCCACCACAAAACCTTACCTCCATTACTGTGTTTGTTGTTGTGTTGTGACGGGGGAGCATCGTCCAACCATTGCTGCTCAACATGAAATCCAATTTGAAAACTTCAGTTACAGTTGGAGCGTATAGCCAAACGGTTCGGTTTTCTATCCATAAAAGTAACGCGTGCATGAGTTTCTCGTTACGTGTCGTTCGTTGTTCGTCCGTCGTGTAATTCGTGTATAAAAAATATCATCATCTACCCAGCAATTGGAAATAATAAATTTGTGTGTGAAGTTTTTTATGTCTTGTGTTTTTAATTAAAATAGGAAATTAAAGTGTTTGTGTTTTTTGTTTCAATCCGGGATTTTTTTATTTAAGCCGTGACAATATCAAATACATAAAAAACAACAAACAAACAGGAACGAAAACCAACTAACTACTCTACTCCATAACGAAGAAGACACGACAATAATAGTAATAATAACAACAACAACAGCAAAGTCAAGCACGAACAATTAACGGACGGGTTTTGTGAGTGCGTTTCTTCTTGTTGTCTGTTGTTGGTTTTTTGTTGTTGTTGTGGGTATGTGCGTGTGTTAATGTTTTTTGTTACTATTCTTCTCAAAGAGCCAACAAAAATTGAAGAAGAAAAGAAATATACAAAGTAGAGGAGGTAATCGAAGAAAAAAAAAACGAAATCCCCAAACAAATTTTGTGAACAACAGCAGCAGCAAATAAATTGTGCAAATACACAAATCAAAACGGCCCCCAGTAAAATTTCACTCCCACAATAAATTGTGAGCCTAAATTGAAATCAAAAGTGTTTTCTTCGCTTGTCGTTCGTCGTCGTCGGTCTTCTTCTTTATACTTTATCTCGTCGTCTACGGGACAGGCAGAGATGCTGTTAAAACCAGAGCAAATATAACCAGAGGAAGAAGAAGAAAAAAGAAAGAAATACAAAAAAAACAAGTGCAAGGCAATTCGTTAGTTAAGATTCGTTTGTTAACTCGTACTCCACGGCACGCCAGAGTTGTGTAGTATTCCACAACCAGAGCTTGGTGTACTACTGGTGGCAGGCACTACTCTACTCGTAATTTTGCTCGTCGTTGCCGCAGTCGTCGTCATCAACATCGTCGTCGTCGTTTATAGTTTATTAAACTCCGGTTTCGGTTGTTCTTTGCGGGAAAAAAAGAATTGTGTTCGTGTGTGTATGTATGTATGTTTTGGGTCATAGTATCCCAACCCAGTAAAACTAGGTTCAAAAAAGAAAGAAACAAATAAAAATTATTCTTTTCACAACATCTGGCCGTTAAAACAGAGAAAAAAGCCTTTTAAAGTGATTTTTCCATGTAAAACAAATTGTGCTGACCATCTCTAAAAGAAATCATCACATCAATTCCAATTTGTAAGTGCTAAAATAAAACTAATAATAATAATAAAAAATCTCCAAATGACCAAAAAGTGAAATTACAGAGAATTTCCTGTAATCCAATCCCCTTCTCCAGCATCACCCCAACAAAAAAAGTGAAATGTAATTTGTTGTTATTCTTCGATTTTAATCATGATTGTTCACTTTTTATTCCCTCTCCAAGCATTTGTTACTTTTTTAATGGCTCTTCACTGCCCTTCTGTCTCCTCTTTCTCTTTTTTATTACTGTTTAATGTGATCGATGACTTTGCTGCTAAACTTTCCATTTTTTTCTAAAAACCAAAAAAAAATAATTTTGGTTTTGGATTGTCATTATATTGTTGTTGTTACTTCTTTGTTATGATGATGGTGGTCCAGCAGCAGCGACCGAAGTAGGTAACCTTTGTTGTTGTTATTGTCGCTGTCGCTATTTCCGCCTTTTTTTAATTGCTAACCATGAGATGTAGGGATTTCACGGTTTTTTCGAATGATTAAACACAAAAGCTGAATTTATTATCATTCTTGTGTGAATTTTTTGCATTTTATTTAGGACTACGCCAAATTTTATTGTTACGTGTATTACTATTAAGTTTATTGCAATAGATTTTGGGAAAGTAGTAAAGCTTATTTTATGGAGCACAAAAACCTGTTTAATAAAAGACGAATTGAAAATTTAATTCCGGTATAAAATAAACCGGCATAAATAAATAGGAAAAATAACACCTTTAGGGCCCGGATATGCGGATAACTTTGAAAATGTTACCACAAGTAGTAATGTTGCAAATATATGTTTTTATTAACCCTTTGTGGCCCAATGTTGCCCACAGGCAACACAAAATGTTTTAGAGCTTATATTTCATTTGCAGCTAGTAGATATGTATTATTCGGATTTCATATATCAAGACCTGATTATGGACTACACATATCAAAAGAAAAATAAAAAAAAAAAAAAAAAAAAAATTCAAAATGTTGGTAAATTTCAAATATAGAGAAAAGGGTAAATTTGTGTACAGTACTAATTTGTGTATACAGTCCAAATTATTCGTAATTAAAATTGTACAAATTCTACCCTCATAATTATTTTTGATTCATGTAAAATTGAATATAGAGAATAATTTATAATGATTTTTCTGACGATTTTGAATTTAGTTTTCTTGATATTGGACTTTATTTTTTCCGAAAGAATGTACTGTAACTCCCGAATGCAAGGATATATCTATGTCAAATTTTGTGCATATCCTATTTAGGATAGTTGCATTCTGTGAACAGAAATTTGTTCTAAGTTTGCGGAAAAAAATTCGGGGCTCAAAGGGTTAAGAATATTAACATTTTCTTGCATATGGACCTTCAAAATTCCGTATCCTTGAATTTTTTTCATTCGTTCCCACGTCTCTCACACCCGTCCCTGCCGACCGAGGGGGATACCTCCCTATTCGCAGGGAACACGTACACACCAAAAGCCGGACTAAGGCGGGTTGGTAGTGGTTTAACAATACCACTTACAGATAGATCATCAGCCGGCAATTAGTAATTATACAACAAATATAAATTAGAATTAGTTCGATAGATACCATAAACTAACTTCATTAAATCAACAACATTAGATAAAAGCTATAATATAAAATTTGACAACTGCTGCACAAATGCCAGGTTTTACTGCTTCCAAGCCCAGTAAAGAATTCTTTATGACATGCAATGGACTAATTAGGCATATAACATTACTTATGCTAGTATATGTTAAACATAACAACCTCATTGGGTTGTTTAGTTCATAATTTGTTCTCGCGATCGGCAATTTCAACTGTTTAAAATTCCGTGTTTTTCGAGAGTGAACATTAAAAAATTTTTCTCTCGCAAGAAAATATGAATCAATCAGGCCACGTATTAATTTATTAATGAATAATGATTTTAACATAAAACGTCTTCTTTATAGTGTTGGAAGGCTAATCAACAATAAGCAACTTTTATAGGGCGGAAGTAATTCAGATGGGTTTCAATTTAGGCCACGCAAGGCAAATATTAAAAACTGATCTGGAACTGACTGAATTTTATCACAGTGACATTTATAGAATGGACTCCAATGAACGCTACCATATTCTAGGACTGGGCGGACAATACTTACAAATAATCTTTTAGTAACATAAGAGTCATCAAACTCTTTAGACCAGTGTTTAATGAAACCTAATAAAGACTTGGTTTTATTTGCTATTGATTCTAATGGCGACTAAATAATTATGTAAGTGGACATTTCAAAGAAGAGACAAATAACAAATATCAATACAGACGGGTATTAAACGAACCGATATATAAAAATTAGGAAATGATCAGATTTAGTGACAGGTCGTGGATCATTTTAAAAATGTTACCACAAGTAGTCCTTAGGGGTTTTCTATGTACCGATGTACTTTTTAATTTAAGAATTTCCATATTACCTTATGAAAAAATCATATTCTTGTATCTTTGTTTATACCGACAAAGATTGTGCAAGTATTTACAGTGATCATAGTCAAAAGTATCCACTTGTTTTTTATAATAAAAATGCCATAAGTGCATGTTAATCCGATTTTTCTGATTTTTTTTACATTCATGGGGGAAATCCATATTTCCCGAGATATGGACCTCTGAAGTTCTGGAATTTATATGCTCATAATTTAGAAAAACATGTTTATTTAAAAGAAAATTTCGATCTCATAGCCGAATTTTCCATCTGCACATAGGAGAAAGTCATAAATACCAAGACGAAGGCCGGCTATATAAGAAAAATTTGGATATAAAGGAAATTTGAATCGCGTAGCCAAATTTTCCACCTGTCAAAGCGATTTCTTAGTCTAATTGTTTAAGTTCCAATTCTATTTTGGGAACACATAAATCTTAATTAATCTTTTAAATTTCTCTTTGGGAACAATTTATTTTGTATCCAAATATTAATTACTGAAATCTGAAATCTTTTAAACCATCATAAATTTCTATTCCGTAATTATTATTTTCCGAAATCATTACAAAATGATACCAAACAAATCTCACAAAATGAAGTGACAATTTACACTTTCACAATTGGTTTTGTTTTTTGTTATATATTAACACCCTTCGACCCTTCAACTAATAAACCACGCACACACACCCAAACATTTAATTGGTGTTGACGCAAACTTTATTAAATGATAAATGTGTATGACAGCTGTGATGTCAAGGCACCATCTCTTACATGTAACACTTTCCATAAAATTGTGTCTTTGATGTTTGAGAAATAGAACAACAAATATAGAAATAGAACAACAAAATTGATAACGGCGTAACATATCTATCATCACCCCTATCATGATTGATTTCAATTGATATAATTGATTCTGAGAAGTGAGAAAAAACTGATTGTGGGAAACAATAAATATTAGAATTTATTTTAAAGGTGGCTGATATTAATGAAAATTGATGGGGAAAAAAATTAATAACAAAAGTCGAAGATTCAGTTATTAAAATTCCCTTAAAAATAACACATACTTCGATTCGTATTACTGCAATGCAATCTAAAACTATATCTCGAATGTAGATCGGCCGATTTTATACGTGTGTATATATTTTCCATGCACTTTGTAGACTACATACAGAATAATTCCCATTCACATTTATGCTTTGCCAATAATATATTCAATTGTAATGTGTCGTTCCATATTTTTATAAAATCACTGTGAAATATTTTTATTTTTCATTTTTGCCGTTTGCTGTCATTGATACGGAATTGCAATAATTGGTTCCATATACTCGCGAATATATACTCTCATACTCACATGATGACATTTTCATAGAATTTAAATGTTATCAAAATGTCAGATGAAATAAATTCCATGCCATTCGTCGTGAGACCATTGTTCATCGAGAGTTCGTTCAGTGGATTTGATTTTCATATTTATTTTTTTTTTTTTAAACAATCACAGATTTTTAATACAATAACCAATTTTCATATATGTGTGTGTATATTTTGTTGTTTAAAAATTCACATAGTCGTACATTACAAAACGTATGAAAATTGTAACAATTTTTTTTTTGTTAATGGGAATAGTCAGTCAAAATGAGAGATTTTTGTGATGTGTGAGCAGCAATTGAAGTGTACGACGACGAGTATTTGAAGTAGAAAAAACTATGAATTTTATTTTAAATGTTTAAAGTCAAGCTAGATGGAAGTAATGTAACCATATAAAGACGTTTCCAATAAGGCAATTCAATAGGTACAAGCATAGAACATATACGAGGGCAAAATATTTGTTCCGTAAATACTTTACTCGGTCTCGTTATAAAATTCTGAACAAATTTAAGGTCAATGAAAACATATTTTTTGAAAAATCCACTCCTTGTATAGACCATGTATTGGTCCTTAAAAAAATATTCTTTAACCCTTTCAGTGCTTTTGTCGAATATATTCGACATTTAAAAGTACTCTCTTTCTTTACGATTTTTCGGTTATCTTATGTACCGTTACTATTGATGTTTTTGTTTTTGCTGAAAGACAGACGAAACTGTCCGAGGGTTAAAATGAAAATTGCTTTTTTTTCTAAACTCTATGCCTTTACATGATTTTAAATACAAAATTTTAGATTTTTATTACGACAAAAATTTTTTTGACACTGAAAGGTTATAAAATCCACGCCTTGTATTGGTCCTTTTCAAAAATATCCTTCAAACAATCCACGCCTTGTGGTGGTCCTTTTCAAAAATATCCTTCAAACAATCCACGCCTTGTGGTGGTCCTTTTCAAAAATATCCTTCAAACAATCCACGCCTTGTGGTGGTCCTTTTCAAAAATATTCTTTAAAAAATCCACGACTTGTGTTGGTCCTTTTCAAAAATATTCTTTAATAAAATCCACGCCTTGTGTTGGTCCTTTTCAAAAATATTCTTTAAAAAAATCCACGCCTTGTGTTGGTCCTTGAAAAAAATATTCTTTAAAAAATCCACGACTTGTGTTGGTCCTTTTCAAAAATATTCTTTAATAAAATCCACGCGTTGTGTTGGTCCTTTTCAAAAATATTCTTTAATAAAATCCACGCCTTGTGGTGGTCCTTTTCAAAAATATTCTTAAAAACAATCCACGCCTTGTATTGGTCCTTTTCAAAAATATTCTTTAAAAAAATCCACGCCTTGTATTGGTCCTTTTCAAAAATATTTTCTTTAAAAATCCACGCCTTTTAGTGGTCCTTGAAAAACTATTCTTTAAAAAATCCACGCCTTGTATTGGTCCTTTTCAAAAATATTCTTTAAAAAAATCCACGCCTTGTATTGGTCCTTTTCAGAAATATTCTTTAAAAAATTCACGCCTTCTAGTGGTCCTTGAAAAAATATTCTTTAAAAAATCCACGCCTTGTATTGGTCTTTTAAAAAAATATTCTTTAAAAAAAACACGATTTGTATTGGTTGGTCCTTAAAAAAAAACTTTAAAAAATCCACGCCTTGTATTGGTCTTAAAAATTATTCTTTAAAAAATCCATGCCTTGTATTGGTCATTTGAAAAAATATTCTTTAAAAAATCCACGCCTATTGATGGTCCTAGAAAGATGTTTTCTTAAAAATCTGCCCTCCATCCGAATACATAGACCTTTAGAGTATTGAAGCTTATCTGATAAAAATAAACTTTGATTTGAAATCTGACAGCGAGTAATGATATTCTCTGTTGACATTTTCAAATCAATTTTCCTTTGTGGAGATGAAAATTAATTTCCTGATTCATCATAAAAATCCCCTAGTTAGCTAACAATTGATAAATACCTTTTGTTAATTTACTTATCTTCAAATATATTTTCTATTCATTAACAATTAGCTTAATTTACAAAAATATATAATTAATAGTTGTTTGAATAGAACATGACAAAAACTCCTGTTCTCTGTGTGACCACTTCAATTAATTACGATTTAAAATAATTCGTTATCTATCATTTTAATTACAAATTCATAGAAATTCAAAGAAACACAGGACCAAAACAAAAAAATTCTTAAATCTTTAATCGAATTCTATTCCAAATTCATTCATTCTATTCAGTCTGTGTTCACTTTTTTGCTAGTGATGAAGGTCATTGTGTTTGAATTTGAACTTCGAAATGTATATTCCTGGAAATCTTTGTTATACGGTGTGTTAGAGAGTATGTGTGTTTGTCTCAATACTATGTTTGATTGTCTTTCCCCCAATTGTTTGCCATGGAAATTGATGAGACCTTCTCATCATCGTCATCAGCATCATCAAGTTGTTGATGATGATGATAACGATGATTGGGTCATGTAGTCAATAAAGACTACTATTATGACCGTTGTCATCACCATTGTGACCAACACAACAGAAAGACCCAACTGGCAACCGGCAACAGTCATCAACAATTCTCGAAACAAACGAAAAAAAACTGATCAGATTTCTATCTTCATTTCAAGTGAAATTAATTTATGACCACATTTATGACACTCCATACCATTTCGCCATACTTCGTTTGGGATAGTGGGTTGTTGGTGAAGTCCGGTGTTGTTAAGGTCAAGGTTCACATGAAAAGCTTTAATGAAACAATGTCAATATTGTAATTTCTAAGAATTTTTGGTGGGCAGAAAGAGGTGATGGCGTTTTTTCTTAAGCTCTGATATACGGGAAATTTCAAAAGCAATATTTAATTTTTGGTTTTTGTAATGTTATAGTACAGGTTTTGATATTGTCTACTATATAAAGGACCTCCTCGTTTCCGGTAGTTGACAGGCACTTTACAATATAAATAGATCCATGGTGAGATATTGATGTAAGTCCCCCAACCGTTGATTAGGATTTCGAAGAAAGGCTACTAAAAAAATACGCACTTTGAGTAACCTCCAAAAAATATTTTGAACAAATCAACGCTTATATGGCTCAGAAAGACCTCAGAAAAAAATATTGATAGTCATTCCACCCTTAAATATCTGTGATAGACAATGAAAAATATTACTGAAAAATCCGACCTTGAAAAAATATTAAAAAATCCAAAAATAAAAAAATCCACAATTATAGAACTCAAAAAATATTTTTAAAAAATCGATACACCTCTGATAGACTTTAAAAAATATTTAAAAAAAATCCACTCCACACTCCTTGATAGACCTTGAAAAATATGCACGCTAATATAGCACTGAAAGATCTCGAAAAATATAAAAAAACACACGTCTGAGGCTCTCATAGACTTCGAAAAATATTTTTAGAAACATCTTCGCTCCGATAGACCTCCCCGCTTATATAACCCTGATAGACCTTGAAACATATTTACAAAAATCAGCCTCTGATAGACCTCGAAAAAAATTTCCACAAAAATCCATCCATGAAAAATCTAAAATCGTCTAGAAATTTCACTCTCAGATAGACCTCGATAAATATAAAAAAAACAAATCCACGCTAATATGGTCCTGATAGACTTTAAAAATATTCCAAAAAAATCCAGACCTCGAAAAATATTTTTAAAAAGTTTATATTTCTAAAAAAATTAAAAATCCACACATTTATAGCCCTGATATTTTCAAAAATTCTGCTTCTGATAGACCTCGAAAAATATTTTCAAAAAATTCTGCTTCTGATAGACTTCGACAAATACTTTCTTTTTAAATTCAATCTCAGATTAATTCCAAAAAATAAAAAGTTTTTATTTAAAAAAAATAAAAATAAAAATCCACACATTTATAGCCCTGATATTTTCAAAAATTCTGCTTCTGATAGACCTCGAAAAATATTTTCAAAAAATCCATGTCCTGATGGACCTCGAAAAAACTTTCTTTTTAAATTCAATCTCAGATTAACTTCAAAAAATATTTTTAAAATTTAAAAAAAAAATCTACGCACTGATAGACTTCAAAAAAATATCTTTTAAAAATTCTGATAGACCTCGAAAAATTTTTTCAAAAAATCCATGTCCTGATGGACCTCGAAAAAACTTTCTTTTTAAATTCTATCTCAGATTAACTTCAAAAAATATTTTTAAAATTTTTTTTAAAAAAAAAATCTACGCACTGATAGACTTCAAAAAAATATCTTTTAAAAATTCAATCCCATATAGACCTCGAAAAATACATTTAAAAAGTCAAACTTTGTGCTGATGTTTATTCCGAGCCTGCGAAATATTTCTGATATTTGCACCCTCTTCCCGATTAGAGGTCAACATCACCTCTTTCTTACACGGACATATTTTACGAATATTACTAATATTCAGTACAGCCCTTCTATACTTGTCAAGATTCCCTTCACCGTGGCTTGTGTTGTGATGTTCGGCTTATAATAGTGGCCTATATATAGCGACTCCAAAAAACTCAAAAAATTAAGTTTTCGGTTCACTTCTTCCCACAATTATCATCTGATCATCACGGAAAATTATAGGCGTTGTCCTTGACCATAACTGGAACCTCATGGAAAATTTTAAAGCGACTAGCGTTTTATTTCCGCCCGCTAGTGTGGTAATGGGTTACTAAATAATATGTTAATACGTAAACAACTGTACATATATAACTGGTATCAATTTAAACGTCAACCACTACTCTGGGATATATTATCAACTTTTCGGGTCTATATCCTTTAGGAGTAAATAAATACACCAAAGAATAAAAATTTTGTAATTTTTCACACAAAAGTCGGAGTCCATTTGATTCGCTAAATATTGACCGATCTTTGGCATGCTTATTCTTCGGCCCAAACCACTTCTCCATGTAAAATTTCGCAACGTTGAGGCTATAGTTGCAGCCTCTGGAACGACCACAAAAACCATAAAAATTAGGTATTGGGTCCATTTCATCCCTTAAGTATTAACCGATCTGTACCAAAAACAATAGGACAGAACTTATCATACATGCAAAATTTTGTGAAGATTGAGCCATTACTGTGTCCTGTATCGTGTTTACAAATTATAAAGGACAGACGGGCGGGCACACATGTCTAGATCGACTCAGCTAGTCGAGATATGATATGATCGTATTACTTAAAGGTGGGTCTATTACCAATATTTCGCGGCGTTACAAACTCTTGGGGCTGCACAAAGCTATAATACCCTGACAACATAGTTGTGTAGGGTATAAAAATATATTTTTAATCTATTGGGATCATCTAATTTTTAAAAACAATCAAAAAATACTCCCTCACAGCTGTGATATCTCTAAATTATTTTTCAAAATCCACTCTCTGATAGTCTGCCAAAAAAAATATTTTTTTCAAAATCCAAAATTTCGCGACGTTGAGACTATAGTTGCAGCCTCTGGAGCGACCTGAAAAACCGACAAAAATTAAGTATTTGGTCCATTTCATCCCCTAAGTATTAACCGATCTTTACCAAGCAATAGGGGTCTTCATTGGCCAGAACCCATCCTACATGCAAAATTTCGTGAAGATTGAGCCATAACAGTGTCCTGTATCGTGTTTACAAATTATAATGGACAGACGAACGAACACACATGTCTAGATCGACTCAGCTAGTCGAGATATGACGATCGTATTACTTAAAGGTGGGTCTAGGACCAATATTTCGCGGCGTTACAAACTCTTGGGGATGCTCATACCCTGACAGTTGTGTAGGGTATAACAATATGTTTTTAATCTATTGGGGTTATCCAATTTTTAAAAACAAACAAAAAATACTCTTTCACCGATGTAATATCTCTAAATTATTTTTCAAAATCCACTCTCTGATAGTCTACCAAAAAAATATTATTTTCAAAATCCATGCGCACAATTAAAGCAATTTACGTCGTGGTTTCCCAGTGACTGTCTAGCAAATTCTCTATTATGTATTCGCATTTAACCTCCACCTACTAACCTCTACCCACCATTGGTGATTACAATATTTCATGTGAATATTTTCACCAAGCAGAAAAAAAAAATCGAAAACAATACCAATAATGAAATGGTGATAATTTTCACATTACAAAAACAACACCAACAATACCAACAAGGAAAGGAAAAACATTCCATAACATTTTATTGAAAATTGAAGCAAACAGAAAGACAAGAGAATATGATAAAGGGGAAAAAACACATTCATTCATTCACAACGCAGACAATATAAATAAATTAAAATTATCGCACAATTGAAGATGATTTAAAACAAATAAAATTATTGTATTGTGTCATTAAATGAAAAGCGACAAAAAAATAATGAAAACGAATTACAATACTATACAAAATACGATTATGGCAAAAGCAAATACAAAGTATAATACTACTTGCAAAAGATAATATGTTCGTTTGTATGTATGTTTGTATAAATAAATAATTTCTCTACATAATCAAAAGAACACAATATAACGCACAAGCATGCACACGCTTACAGAAAATCACTGAATGGCCTAAAGATGATGCGACAGACACACGTAACGAGATTATAAATTGCTTTTAAATGAACCGACAGACCGAACGGCCGGCCGGTATGCTGATGATAGGCTGCGTCGTGTCATTTAAATAGCTGAAAGCAATGCCAATGACAAAATGAAAATGAAAAAAAAAAAACATTTTCAATGTCTGTCGTGTATATTTTAATAGCCAATATACAATAACTACAAAATGAATTGTAAGCTTTTTTTACATAAAGCAGACAATTAAAAATTGTATATGTTATGTTTGTTTGTTTTCCACTTCTGGGAAAGCTGGAATCTAAAATAAACAAACAAATTTGTGAGACGTGAAAATGTGTTGTGGAAAAACTTGAAAGGGCGAGAGAAATAATTCTTTTAATTTTATGGTGATTTATAGATTTTATTCTGAGAATAATTGTAAACATTATACATCTTAGATTTAATTTTAAAAAAGAGTGAAATTACCTAAGACCTTTCAAAAAGGAAATATATTAAATCGAGGGAAAATGAAAACACACAGCTTTATTGAAAATCGGAAGGCTAGAAAAACGTTTTGAATGATTTTTGGAGATCTATCTATAACCGCATTTTTTATACCCTACACAACTATGTTGTCAGGGTATTATAGCTTTTTGCAGCTCCTAAAGTTTGTAACACCGCAAAATATTGGTCCTAGACCCACCTTTAAGTATACCGATCGTCATATCTCGACTAGCTTAGTCGATCTAGACATGTGTGTCCGTCCGTCTGTCCATTATAATTTGTAAACACGATACAGACCACAGTTATGACCAATCTTCACGAAATTTTGCATGTAGGATGGGTTCTGGCCCACGAAGACCCCTATCGTTTTTGGTAAATATCGGTTAATATTTAGGGGATGAAATGGACCAAATACTTAATTTTTGTCCGCTTTTCTGGTCGTTCCAGAGGCCGCAATTATGGCCCGAACATCGCGAAATTTTACATGGAGAACGGGATTGGGCTAAGGAATAAGCATGCCTGTTTTGATAAAGA
The DNA here is from genome assembly GCF_032173495.1 of Musca vetustissima. Taxonomy (NCBI): domain Eukaryota; kingdom Metazoa; phylum Arthropoda; class Insecta; order Diptera; family Muscidae; genus Musca; species Musca vetustissima. The sequence goes on from NW_026873325.1 coordinate 114,681, forward strand.
TTGGTCAATATTTAACGGGTCAAATGGACCCTTACTTTTGTGTGAAAAATGACGACATTTTTATTCTATAGCGTATATATTTACCCCTGAAGGACATAAACCCGAGAAGTTGATATTATATCCAAGAGGAGTGGTTGACCTTTAAATTAAGACCAATTATATTGTTGTATATGCTCGGATGTGGGAGTTACACCTAAATATTTACAGGTATCTCCGTATTCGTATATTATTTAGTAACCCATTATCACTCTAGAGAGCGGAAATATAGCGCTGATCGCTTTGAAATGTTCCATGAGGTACCAGGTATGGTCAAGGACAACGCCTATAATTGTCGGTGATGATCAGATAATAATTTTGGAATGAAGTGGACCGAAAACTTATTTTTTTGTGTTATTTTGAGTCGATCTGTAGACCACAAATGAAAGCTGAACATCACAACACAACCCACGGTGAAGGGAATCTGGACAATAGCTGTTCTGAATACTCTAAAGTTCGGAAAATATGTCAGTGTGAGGAAGAGGTGCTGTTTACCTCTAATCGGGCAAGAGAGGGCAAATATCAAGAAATATTGTCCAGGCTCGGAATAAACATCCGCAGAAAATTTGAGTTCCTTGGTAGTTGTGTAGGGTATCGTATGGTCGGCCCCGTCCGACTATACTGATCCGCTCACTGGTTTCAAAATGTTTTTAAAAGTGGGAGAGATGAGGGGGGGTTTTATATGTTATAGAGGTTTTTTCTATAACCATGGATATTTTCCATTTTTTGTAGATGTTGGTCCAGCCTTCTCAAATTTTTGCAAAGTAAATATTTTAAAAATGTTTTTGCTAGTTCTCACAGACATCTCAGAGTCTATATTTATATATTTATACCCTACACAACTATGTTGTCAGGGTATTATAGCTTTGTGCAGCCCCAGCAGTTTGTAACACCGCGAAATATTGGTCCTAGAGCCACCTTTAATTATACCGATCGTCATATCTCGACTAGCTGAGTCGATCTAGACATGTGTGTCTGTCCGTCTGTCCATTATAATTTGTAAACACGATACAGGCCACAGTTATGGATCAATCTTTACGAAATTTTGCATGTAGGATGGGTTCCGGCCAATAAAGACCCCTATTGTTTTTGGTAGATATCGGTTAATATTTAGGTGATGAAATGGACCAACAACTTTATTTTTTTCTGATTTTCTGGTCGCTCCAGAGGCCGCAATTATGACCTAAACATTGAATTTTTTTTACATGGAGAACGGGATCGGGCTAAAGAATAACCATGCCTGTTTTGATAAGGATCGGGTCAAATGGACCCCGACTTTTGTGTGAAAAATTACAAAATTTGTATTATATAGCTTATATATTTACTCCTGAAGGACATAGAGCCGAAAAGTTGATTGTATATCCAAGAGGAGTAGTTGGCCTTTAAATTGATACGAATTATATGGTCGGATGTACTCGGATGTGGGAGTTACACTTAAATATTTACAGGTGCTTATGTATTCAATTATTTAGTAACCCATTAACACCCTAGAGGGCGAAAAAAATATCGGGATAAAGTGGACCGAAAACTTAATTTTTTGGTTTTTTTTGAGTCGATCTATAGGCCACAATTGAAATCCGAACATAATAACACAGCCCACGGTGAAGGTCAAGAGAGTGCAAATATTGCCCAAGATCAGAATATAGAACCACACAAAGTTAGATTTTCGTGGAAATTGTGTAGGGTATCATATGGTTTTAATATAATTTTCCATACCTCCTGCTTTTTCCCTTTTTTGTGTTATCGTCCACATATATAATTGAGCGATTTTTGCAAAGGCGTGAATCTACCAATTACATGTACACATTTGTTCACAAGAATTACTATTGTTCACATTCTCTTTCACTAAATATTTGTGCTGAAAATCCCCATAGCTTATCATTCTAATTAATTAAATTATATTTAATGCAGATAGACAAAGATATGGGGCGATTGCATTTACGATTCAGCCCCCAACCCTATTACCCCAACCCTATTACCCCAACCCTATTACAGTCAATGTAAGGGCCAAAAGTCGCACACTTCTATTAGTATATTCAAATTACTATCGTTTCGAACATTATCTCTCTGTTTTAATCAATAGGAAAAAGAAAATACTACAAATACATAGAAGTCAAATATTTTTATTTAATACAAAAACATGCTTATATCAGCACACAATTATCAACAGAAATATAGATTTTTATTTATTCTCCATTCAATTCAATGACTGTCTCAATTTGTTTTTTATTTTGTCACTCGGTTTGTTATTGTCATTCAATATTTATTCATTGCGATTTTTTTTCTTTCTTGTAATTTGCGTATTTATGGTTTGGGGGGAATTATGGGTAAACTCCCACCGGGTAAAAAAGCAGAGTAAATAACAGAGAGGGGATTTTTCTGCTCCAATAATCAATGAAATCATCATTTGATGTGGTTAATGTTTAGTTAAGATATGCATAATTTTGTTGTGAATGGGCGACAGTCCATAGAAATTTATTTTCCAAAATGTTCCCTTTTGCGATGGGTGTAATTATGGGCTGCTTTGTGGAGAAATTTATCAATTTAATTTGAATATACCTAATGTGAAATATGTAGATAAACTGGTTTGCGGGCCAATAATAACATTATTAACATTTGCTGCGGTCCACTGGAAATTGTTTTCTTTTGCATTAGAAAATATTTGAATTTTAAAATATAGGTGGCATTACAAATTAACCGTTTCGAATAGATTTTCTATGGTATACAGTCTTCAATGGGTCATTCAGTTACGCCTTTACTTGTGCTACTATCATGATTTCCCCTATTTCAAATGTGGTTAATATGAACTTTTCTTATGTAGAGCGTTAGAGGTTTATCAAGTGAAATAATTTATGTTCTGGACGCCATAGTACATTTTACCTGCCTTATCCTTCAAAAAATATGTTTAAAAAATCTACGCTTATCAATAGACCTTTAACAAATATTTTTAAAAATCTACGCTTGTCGATAGACTTTCAAAAAATATTCTTTTGAAAAATCTACGTTTGTCGATAGATATTCGACGCTTGTCGTTAGACCTTCAAAAACATTTTTAAACCAGTGAGCGAAGCAGTATAGTCGGACGGGGCCAACCATACGATACCCTATACAACTGCCATGGAAATCTAACATTCTGCGGATATTTAGTCCGAGCTTGGGCAGTATTTCGTGATATTTGCACCCTCTTCCTTATTAGAAGTCAACAACACCTCTTTCTTACACTGACATATTACTAATATTCAGTACAGCCATTCTAATTACTTGTCAAGATTCCTTCATCGTGGGTTGTGTTGTGATGTTCGGCTTATAATTGTGGTCTATAGGTCAACTCGAAAAAAAAAAAAATAAGTTTTTGGTCCATTTCATCCCAAAATTATTATCTGATCATCACCGAAACTCATAGGCGTTGTCCTTACCATAACTTGAACCTCATGAAACATTTTAATCGATGGGCGCTATATTTCCGCCCTCCACTGTGGTAATGGGTTACTAAATAATATCTGAATACGTAAGCACCTGTAAGTATTTAAGTGTAACTCCCACATCCGAGTACATACGACAATATAATTGGTATCAATTTAAAGGTTAACCACTCCACTTGGAAATACTATCAACTTCTCCGGTCTATATCCTTCAGGGGTAAATATATACGCCCCAGAATAAAAATTTTGTCATTTTTCACACAAAAGTCAGGTTCCATTTGACCCGCTAAATATTGACAGATCTTTATCAAAATATGCATGCTTATTCTTTGACCCGATCCCCTTCTTCATATACAAATTTGCGATGTTTGGGTCATAATTGCGACCTGTGGAGCGACCAGAAAAACCGACAAAAATTAAGAATGGCTAAAGAATAACCATGCCTGTTTTGATAAGGATCGGGTCAAATGGACCCCGACTTTTGTGTGAAAAATTACAAAATTTGTATTATATAGCTTATATATTTACTCCTGAAGGACATAGAGCCGAAAAGTTGATTGTATATCCAAGAGGAGTAGTTGGCCTTTAAATTGATACGAATTATATGGTCGGATGTACTCGGATGTGGGAGTTACACTTAAATATTTACAGGTGCTTATGTATTCAATTATTTAGTAACCCATTAACACCCTAGAGGGCGAAAAAAATATCGGGATAAAGTGGACCGAAAACTTAATTTTTTGGTTTTTTTTGAGTCGATCTATAGGCCACAATTGAAATCCGAACATAATAACACAGCCCACGGTGAAGGTCAAGAGAGTGCAAATATTGCCCAAGATCAGAATATAGAACCACACAAAGTTAGATTTTCGTGGAAATTGTGTAGGGTATCATATGGTTTTAATATAATTTTCCATACCTCCTGCTTTTTCCCTTTTTTGTGTTATCGTCCACATATATAATTGAGCGATTTTTGCAAAGGCGTGAATCTACCAATTACATGTACACATTTGTTCACAAGAATTACTATTGTTCACATTCTCTTTCACTAAATATTTGTGCTGAAAATCCCCATAGCTTATCATTCTAATTAATTAAATTATATTTAATGCAGATAGACAAAGATATGGGGCGATTGCATTTACGATTCAGCCCCCAACCCTATTACCCCAACCCTATTACCCCAACCCTATTACAGTCAATGTAAGGGCCAAAAGTCGCACACTTCTATTAGTATATTCAAATTACTATCGTTTCGAACATTATCTCTCTGTTTTAATCAATAGGAAAAAGAAAATACTACAAATACATAGAAGTCAAATATTTTTATTTAATACAAAAACATGCTTATATCAGCACACAATTATCAACAGAAATATAGATTTTTATTTATTCTCCATTCAATTCAATGACTGTCTCAATTTGTTTTTTATTTTGTCACTCGGTTTGTTATTGTCATTCAATATTTATTCATTGCGATTTTTTTTCTTTCTTGTAATTTGCGTATTTATGGTTTGGGGGGAATTATGGGTAAACTCCCACCGGGTAAAAAAGCAGAGTAAATAACAGAGAGGGGATTTTTCTGCTCCAATAATCAATGAAATCATCATTTGATGTGGTTAATGTTTAGTTAAGATATGCATAATTTTGTTGTGAATGGGCGACAGTCCATAGAAATTTATTTTCCAAAATGTTCCCTTTTGCGATGGGTGTAATTATGGGCTGCTTTGTGGAGAAATTTATCAATTTAATTTGAATATACCTAATGTGAAATATGTAGATAAACTGGTTTGCGGGCCAATAATAACATTATTAACATTTGCTGCGGTCCACTGGAAATTGTTTTCTTTTGCATTAGAAAATATTTGAATTTTAAAATATAGGTGGCATTACAAATTAACCGTTTCGAATAGATTTTCTATGGTATACAGTCTTCAATGGGTCATTCAGTTACGCCTTTACTTGTGCTACTATCATGATTTCCCCTATTTCAAATGTGGTTAATATGAACTTTTCTTATGTAGAGCGTTAGAGGTTTATCAAGTGAAATAATTTATGTTCTGGACGCCATAGTACATTTTACCTGCCTTATCCTTCAAAAAATATGTTTAAAAAATCTACGCTTATCAATAGACCTTTAACAAATATTTTTAAAAATCTACGCTTGTCGATAGACTTTCAAAAAATATTCTTTTGAAAAATCTACGTTTGTCGATAGATATTCGACGCTTGTCGTTAGACCTTCAAAAACATTTTTAAACCAGTGAGCGAAGCAGTATAGTCGGACGGGGCCAACCATACGATACCCTATACAACTGCCATGGAAATCTAACATTCTGCGGATATTTAGTCCGAGCTTGGGCAGTATTTCGTGATATTTGCACCCTCTTCCTTATTAGAAGTCAACAACACCTCTTTCTTACACTGACATATTACTAATATTCAGTACAGCCATTCTAATTACTTGTCAAGATTCCTTCATCGTGGGTTGTGTTGTGATGTTCGGCTTATAATTGTGGTCTATAGGTCAACTCGAAAAAAAAAAAATAAGTTTTTGGTCCATTTCATCCCAAAATTATTATCTGATCATCACCGAAACTCATAGGCGTTGTCCTTACCATAACTTGAACCTCATGAAACATTTTAATCGATGGGCGCTATATTTCCGCCCTCCACTGTGGTAATGGGTTACTAAATAATATCTGAATACGTAAGCACCTGTAAGTATTTAAGTGTAACTCCCACATCCGAGTACATACGACAATATAATTGGTATCAATTTAAAGGTTAACCACTCCACTTGGAAATACTATCAACTTCTCCGGTCTATATCCTTCAGGGGTAAATATATACGCCCCAGAATAAAAATTTTGTCATTTTTCACACAAAAGTCAGGTTCCATTTGACCCGCTAAATATTGACAGATCTTTATCAAAATATGCATGCTTATTCTTTGACCCGATCCCCTTCTTCATATACAAATTTGCGATGTTTGGGTCATAATTGCGACCTGTGGAGCGACCAGAAAAACCGACAAAAATTAAGTATTTGGTCAATTTCATCCCCTAATATTAACCGATCTTCACCAAACAATAGGGGTCTTCATTGGCCAGAACCCATCCTACATGCAAAATTTCGTGAAGATTGGTCCATAACTGTGGCCTGTATCGTGTTTACAAAATGTAATGAACAGACGGACGGACACACATGTCTAGATCGACTCAGCTAGTCGAGATATGACGATCGGTATACTTAAAGGGGGGTCTAGGACCAATATTTCGCGGCGTTACAAACTCTTGGGGCTGCACAAAGCTATAATACCCTGACAACATAGTTGTGTAGGGTATAAAAATCTAAGCTTATCTATAGACCTTCAAGAAATATTTAATTAAACCCTCAGCCTTATGGCTAATGAGGGTATCTACACTTTGATATATAGGGGAGACTGGGGCACCTTCGGCATCGGGGCACCTTCGGCAATCGCGTTTTCGATATGAAGCTCTCACCGTACATCACTAGTTTCGATACATAGGTATCGAATATCGAAATAAATAACTGACACAAAGTTTGAAATTTCTAGCTAATAAACTTATTTAGTTACATGGGTTTTTATATTTTTATAGATGTTTCTGTAATATTTCAATTCCACTTCGTAAGTATTTCGCGTATAAAACTTTTTAAATTTTTAAGACAATATTATTAAAAAGTGGTTAACTACGATGTGTATTATTATAGAAATGTTTAAAAATATAATGTTTTTAAAAACTGATCGAAAAAAATGAAAAAAACTATAAAAAGTACATTCGGGGTACATTCGGCATTTTAAAGTGGGGCACATTCGGCCATATACAGATTGTGCAATATTATTTCCTTAAAATGTTTTTGAGTTTGTCTTTAAAACTAATCCTTTAATATGGTCCGAAATTGCATATATAATATCAAACGTACTTGTATTGACGAAAATGCGATAGAAAACCCTTATTTCTGATGTTGTGTGCGAGCTTGAGATGTAAACGTATGCCGTTAGAAAATAAAGCCCTATAATTCAAACATTGTGTGGCGTATTAAAACCAAATAGAGCATTTAGAGGATCAGAATTTCAACCAGACTGATACCGATGACAATTACCCGGCTATGACTATGTTGCCGAATGTGTCCCATCAAATGCCGAAGCTACCCCGGGTTGGGGCACATTCGGCAAATTTGACTTTTTTTACAAAACTGTAAAATTTTTTAACTAATACTATTTTTTTATATCTTTTTGGTACTATTTTTTATAATGAAGTGTCTGAGGATAATAATCAGCCATAAAGTTGTTATATATGTTGAATAAGTACTGAGATATAGAGCTCTAAAAAAAAGTGCCGAAGGTGCCCCAGTCTCCCCTACCCTCATTAGCCATGGTCCACTCCTTCTGGTACCCCTCCCACGAATGGTCAAAATTTGCAATATTTTTAAATGCAATATCAGGCGAATGGAATGTCATATTTCAACTTTTTAAGTCGATTTATGCATGTCTGTCTGTCCATGTTAAATTGTAAACAAAGTACAGGTCCATTTTTGATTCGAATTGGATGAAATTTGACACAACTCATTTATTTGGCCCAGGGACCCCTTTTGAAATTGGGAAAAATCGGTTCAGATTTAGATTTAGCTCTCATATATATTTTGGTCCGATTTTAGGAAAATAGTGTACCAAAGTCCCTATATATCCTTCGAATTGCATGAAGTTTGGCATAGCGTACTGAATTAAGTCTAGAAAGATGTGTGTTAAATTTCGTAAAAATCGGTTCAGATTTAGTTATAGCTCCCATATATTTTCGCCCGATTTTGTGTAAATGGTGCACCAAAGTCCCTATATATCCTTCGATTTGCACGAAATTTGGATTTATAAGTAAATGAAGAATTCAATATCTGACCGAATGCACAAAACATACTGAAATAAGAGTAACCTAACATGTGAAAAGTTTCGATGAAATCGGTTTAAATTTCGATATTTTGTTTTAAATTTATTTACATAATTTGGTCCCATTGTAAGAAGCAACTCTATATCTGACAAAAATTTACTATAGGTTGCAGAATGACATGTTTAATTTCATGTTAATGTTACTTCAAAAATGCGACGTCTGTTAGGATTCCATCTGTTGAATATACCCAAAGTGGTGAAGGGTATCTTATAGTCGGCCCCGGCCGACTTTACTACTTTTTTTACTGGTTTTTAAATAATTTTTTGATCTTAATTAAAGACATTTGAGGGAGGAATTGTCGTGTGTATCTCATAATTTATTTTCTATATATTCTATTAAGTCCCAAGTGATTTATTTCCTCGATTCTTGAATAATTTCCTCGAAATTTATGACATCTCTCGATTATATGACATATTTATTGTTAGGGCGATATCCACTTCCTTCACCATCAAGGACTGTAAATTCTACTTTCAGAGTAGATGTGTCATTAAAATAAATCCTCTGCCATCCATTTTAAGCAAATTGCATGAATTTCATTTCAAAGTTATTCCCAAAATAAATACATTTCCTATTTCTTCTTTATCGCCAATTTTAATGGCTTCCCAAAGCTGTTAGCGATTTTAAGATAATTACTTCCTATAAAATTTAATGATGATGTTGATTTAATCAAACAAAAAATCGTTTCATTTCATTTTCAAATATATGCGAACACATAAACATACATACATATGCAATCCATCAAACACATCACTGAAATACTTGAAATAAAAAATAATCATTTTCCTAAAAACATGAAAAAAAAACAAAAGCGCGCTTTGTTTTCTATTTTAATCGTGCTTGGCTTTTTTTGTATTCAATCACTGGTTTTTTGAGAGTGCTAATTAATCTGTCGTTTTGCTTTGTTAAATATTTTTTTTTATTTTTAACAAAGCATTGCTCCTCCTCCTTCTAATTGCAAAAAATAAAACGTCATTAAATTTATTTATTCATTTTTTTGTGTTTTCAAAATCAAGATATTTCTAGATTCAAACACAAATACTACTACCAGCTAGGCAAAGCACATGGAATTGAGTTTGAGTTTTTTAGAAATATACATACGTATGTATGTATATTCGTATGAATATTATTTATTTTTTCTTCCATTCTAAAGGTCATCAACGTTCACATTTCAATGTGCAATGAATGATTCAAAAGAAACGTGTGATTTCTTTGAAATTATCTCGCAGAACGATATTATTATGAAAATAATTTCTATGTAAGATTCAACATTTCTTGCTTCGTTTTTTTTTTCAAAATAATTATGGAAACCACCATAGTTCTTATTTTCTTCGTAGAATGATTTTTTTCTTGTTTTCTTTGATTTTTCTTACTTTAGTTCTTTATCAAAGTCTTTTTTTTTTTTGGAAGTTGGTCAAGTTCGTTTGGTTTTGGATTTGAACTCTAGTTTTGTTTTTTTTATGAACTGGTTTGCTCTTAACTGCAGCTAGTTTGTTCATGCCACGCCAAGATACACAATATATGTATATGTTTCTTATTGTTTTTGTCATTTTTTTTACTCTGAATTTAATTGCCTGCACGAAAACCAACCAGTTTTAATGGATGTGGTCTGGTTTTCAAAACATTTAATCTTATCTTTCATAGCAAGCCTTTAATCAAAATCGTAGCTTTACTGCTAATACCTTTGTTTCGTTTTGGAATAGATAGATTCGATTCGATTTTTGTTCAAATCTGGTTTAATTTTTATTGAAATTAAGCTATAAAAAATGTTAAAAAAAATCTATAATATCTGTTGATAATTTGAGCTGAAGACTATATTTTTATTGGACCTTATTTTGTTTCAGCCCAAATATATTATGCTAATATGGTGAATATCCTACCTTCGTGGCATTTTATACCCTCCAGTATAATATGTATGGTATACTACATTCGTCATTTCGTTTGCAACTAATCGGAATATTCATCGAAGGCCCAATGTATTCGTGATTTTGGCAAATTTCTTTATTTAGCCATCTGGACCTGCCAGGCTTTTGCTCATCCTCAATAACCCCCTTATATTTAAGGTAGATCCTTAAAATTTTACACATACGTTATTACTACTCTTAGCATGATTGGTATTGAAATTGGTTATATCGGCTCATGTATTGTTGGTATTGCCCCCATACTACGATACAAGTTTCGATATTATAATACCAAAGGTACAGCAATTTGATATATCCGCTTCTTAGAGAGAAAAAACTTTTTCGCAAACAGATCATCATACGTCGACTAGCTGAGTCGATCTAGACATGTGTGTCCTTCTGTCTGTCCATTATAATATGAAAACACGATACAGGCCACAGTTATGGAGCAATCTTCACGAAATTTTGCATGAGGAACGGGTTCTGGCTAATAAGTTCTATTATTTTTGCTAATTATCGGTTAATATAAATGGGATGAAATGGACCAAAAACTTAATTTTTATTTGTTTTTCTTTTCGCTCTAGAGGCTACAATATTGATCCGAACAGCATAAAAGTCAAAATTGATGTTGTCAGGTGTCATTTTGTATTTTTGAGAATCTCCAACTGTTTTATCTCATCTTTTCGCCCTAGAGGCTACAATACTGTATATCCGAGAGGAGTGGTTGACCTAAAAATTGACACCATTTTTTAATGGGTGTATGTCATCCGATATAGTAGTAGTATTCTGATATTGTTTAATATTACCATTACCACACTAGATAGCGGGAATTTAGCGCTGATGGCTAGGAAATATTGCATAAGGTTCCGGTTATGGTCAATGACGATACCTATAATTTTCGATGATGTGATTATCATATTTCAGGGATGAAATGTACCGAAAATGATTTTGCCTGGGATTCGAATCGCTCTAGACGCCACATTTATAAGCCGAACATTACAAATTTTCATGGGCTGGGCGATCTGATCATCTATTTGCTATGGCGCCCAACATTGAGGGGTCATTTCTTACCCCGGGAAAATATGATTTGGAGAAGGTGCCGTAGAGGAGGCGTTGAACTCTAATTTGTGCTTTCAAAAATGTCTAAGGATATTTGTCCAGTCCGATTAAACAGTAACGTTTGGAGACAAAAAAACGTAACCAAGCAAATTTTCGTGATGTGATGAAATAAAAAGAACTCATTGCACGTTTTAGCCGACCAAAAAAGGGCTGGTTTAAGCCGATGTGCGAGACCTTGCATTGTCATTGTGCACGTAGATTCATCTTCAGGCTAACAAATGGGGTTGTGCAACATATAATTGATCATCGTACGTTGCACATGGTAAACTGGCGTAACATAACCAGTTTTGCCAGGTAACAAGTGATGTTTTGCTTCGAAATTCTTCTTCTACGAATTAGAAACAAATCTGACAAATATAGTTTATCATATCTAAGAATCCAGACTGCCAAATTACAATAGCTTCACATGGAAAATTTAGGAAGATACATGAGTGTACTTACGTACACTTTAATACGGCAAAAATGTGCTTAATCGAAATATTAGTTTTAGACACCATGTTTCTTTGGACCAAAACCGTTTCAGACAATACGGAGACAATTTACAAATATCATGCTGTCTGGCTGTAGCGCACGATAACTCTCGAAGGGGGTAACCGATTTCATCGAAAATTTTCACATCATTACTTACAAATTTGTTTTAAGTTCAAAGATAGGCAATATCGGTCCCCTCCCTCTGGTACCTCCATCACAAAATGATCGAAATTGTACTAAAAATAGTAATATATAATTCGATTTGAACAGAACGTTGCACATCCTAGATGGGAGCTCCACACAAATGGTCAAAACTCCAATATGAGACGAATGGAATGTCCGATTAGAATCAAACTTTGCACAACCTATTATCTTTACCAAGCCTAGATCAAATCCGAAAGTGCGACCGGTTGGTCCTCTCCTTCTGGTACCTTTCAACAAAATTGTAAATTTAATTTGAAGCTAATTGAATAACCGCTTTAATCAACGAAGTCTCTTTTATAAAGTGACTAATAAAAGCTGTGTGAAATGCCTCATTCCATAGACTGAGGGTATATATCTGTCGGCAACACCGACTGACACTTTTGTACTCGTTGTATTAAATTATTAGAGTTATCCCATCAAAACTGGCGGAGATCTGACATCAAAGAAAAAGTCGAAATGTTCGACAAAAATATGTCCAATTACTCCAATCGATCCATGACCAAAGCAAACATTCACACATTGAGGCTGTGTACACTTGTCAACAGTAAATTTTGGGTGCAGAACCCCAAATCGAGAATTTCCATGGTGTTTCAGTCAATATAACTTTTCGATAGGATTCTGAGTCAAGTTTATGCATTACCTAGACCCAATCGAAAAAAATACAGTGTTTGTGATGATCGGCTGGATTGAGTTTTAATATTACCTGAGCTTTATAAACAAATTTTTGGAGTGAATGTTAACATCTTTTGGTGGAAGAGTAATGTTAAAGATAGACCTTTTGGTTCTCTCCATTAAAAACCTTTCCGTATTCTGCAATAAGGCATTTAGGTCTTCCAGAGAAGTGAGATCTCCTGAACTCTCAAAGCAAGTCCTTTCGTTTTTCGAAAAAGGAAAACCTGTTGGTCTTTGATTGGAAAACCTTCTGATTTCTGGAAGATTGTCATTTTCCTATTCATAAAATGTTCACCAATGTCTGTATCGCGTCTCGACACAAATTTTTTTAGATTGCGAATAGTAAAAACAATTTTTTGAATTTTTTTCTATACTTGATAAATTCAAAAAAAAAAAAAAAACTTCGAATGGGACACTTAAGTAATAAAAACTCTATTTGTTGTTAATCCGTTTTTAGACGCAGGCTTAAATACAGGTTCTGAAGAGGTTTCCAACAACAAAAGTTATTTTTAATTAGCTGCCCCTTTCGAAGTTTATTTTTTATTTATTTATTGTTATACCCTACACAACTATGTTGTCAGGGTATTATAGCTTTGTGCAGCCCCAAGAGTTTGTAACGCCGCGAAATATTAGTCCTAGGGCCACCTTTAAGTATACCGATCGTCATATCTCGACTAGCTGAGTCAATATAGACATGTGTATCCGTCCGTCTGTCCATTATAATTTGTAAACACGATACAGGCCACAGTTATGTACCAATCTTCACGAAATTTTGCATGTAGGATGGGTTTTGGCCAACGAGGACCCCTATTATGGTAATGATCGGTTAATATCTATGGGATGAAATGTACCAAATACTTAATTTTTTCTGGTCGCTCCAGAGGCCGCAATTATGGCTCGAACATCGCGAAATGTTACATGGAGAACGGGGTCGGGGTAAAAAATAAGCATGTCTGTTTTGATAATGATCGTTCAATATTTAGCTGGTCAAATTGACCCTGACTTGTATGTGAAAAATTATAAATGTGTATTCTCTAGCGTATATATTTACCCCTGAAGGACATAGACCCGAGAATTTGTTAGTATATCCAAGAGGAGTGGTTGACCTTTAAATTTATACCAATTATATTGTCGTATGTAATCGAATGTGGGAGATACACTTAAATATTTACAGGTGCTTACTGAAATATTATTTAGTAACACATTACCACACAATAGGGCGGAAACATAACACAGATCGTTTTGAAATTGTCAATGAGATTCCAGATGTGGTCAAGGAAAACGTCTATAATTTTCGGTTATGATCAGATAATAATATTGGGATGAAGTGGACCGAAAACTTAATATTTTTTTCGTGTCGATCTATAGGCCACAATTAAAAGCCGAGCATAACAACACAACGCACGTTAAGAGGAATCTGGACAAGTAATTAGAAGGACTGTACTGAATATTAGTAATATTCGGAAAATATCCCAATGTAAGGAAGAAGTGCTGTTGACCTCTAATCAGGCAAGAGGATATATTGCCCAGGCTCGGAATAAAAATCCGCAGAAGGTTAGAGTTCCGTGGTAGTAGTGTAGGGTATCGTATGGTCGGCCCCGTCCGACTATACTGGTCCTCTCACTGGTTTTTACTTTGACAATTACCAGAAATTTTGTTTCAATCAAACCTGTTTTCGAAATATATACTTAGGTGCAAGAGATATTTACTTTTTTTATATTTTTAACTTTAGAATTGCACTTATCTACAGAAAGATATTTAAACAATTGTTAATGTATGTGAAAAAAACAAAACAGTTAACAATATTATTAAAAAAAAACATCAAATTAAGCAAAGACATACAATACCCACTTTTGTGCTAATCACAATGCATATAGACAAAATACAAAAGGGGAATCACCAAAGAGTGGGGGAAATTACCATATGCTTTGTTTAAAAATAAGCACTATGTACGTAAATATGTACACAAACAAATATTAATAAACATACATACGTGTGTTTTATTGTTTCTGAACATCTATGCATCGATGAGCTGAGTTAAAACCTGTCATTCGATGTTTTTTTTTTTTCAAAACAAGGTTTTATATTCACACCAAATCAACAAAAAATGGGTATTGGAAAAAAGTCAAAAAGAAAAAAAAACAACAACACACTTTTTAAAATAACATATTTTTTTGACCGGCTAGACATTGTAGGCTTAGCTAGCAGGCTGGCTCGAGCTAATGCCTAGGTAACAACTGTAGCAATTGTGGTAACAGCCACAAAACCACAGTTCAACAACAACAAAATTTGATTTTTATTTAAGTTGTTGTTTTGACGTATGGATTTTAATTTTTTTCTGTTTTGTGAAATGCCGGGAATGCTGGATCAACCAATTGTTACATTGATGTTTTGTGTGCGTGTGTGTCGATGTTTGCTTTCCAGCATTGCCGGCATATCTTTCCCCCAAAAAACACTTATCCCCTCCTTTTGTTTTGACATGACCTTTCACTGGCCCCTTGTTTTTTATTTTTGTGTGTCTATTTATTATTATGTTGGGCATTTGTTGTTGTTGTTTATGAAGTGAGGTTAAGTTTGTTGTTGTTTCGATGTTTTTTTTTGGTTGTTAAGTGATGCATCAGCTGGCGTTGGGTTTGTTATTTTGGTGGAAGAAGATTATTAACAATTTATGTTAAACAAATAGCCATAATATAAACTGGAGTATATACTGGGGAAAAATGGATACGTATGTATGTTTTTGTTGTTGTTTTTTTTTTTTTTTTTGGGTAGATAGACATATTGACTGACTGACAGATAGACAAGCGTAACTATGTACACATATAAACTTTCTAAAAAATATCTGTGTTTAGAACATCTGTCAGATAGCTTTTCATTCATTTGAATTCGGTGCGGCAGAGTGACTTATGTTGTTTAAAGTAAGTTATTTACATTTTTTTTGTTTCGAATTATGTTTATACATTTTTTTATATAACATTTTGAACCTTAAATATTGTAATTTAGTATTTTATAATAGAAATGAAAACACGTGCATGCTTTTTTAAGCCGGCTGGTTGTAAAAAATGAAAAGTGGAGAATACAGAGTATTGAACTTCAATTGCCAACTTAAAAATAGAAATAAGTGTGTAACAAACATTGCGGGCTTTGTTGGACATGTATTCCCTTTAAAAATCCTTGCTATAGTTATCCTGAAAAAGATATTTTGTTCAATGCCACACTATTATAGTCCCGAAAAAAATATAATTTCAAAAATATAATTTATATCATCCACGCCTCTTATAGGCGTTCAAAAATATAATTTATATCATCCACGCCTCTTAAGTAGTTCAAAAATATAATTTATATCATCCACGCCTCTTATAGGCGTTCAAAAATATAATTTATATCATCCGCGCCTCTTATAGGCGTTCAAAAATATAATTTATATCATCCAAGCCTCTTATAGGCGTTCCAAAAAAATATTCTTTATATCATCCCCTTTTTTATAGGCCTTGACAATTTTTCTTTATATTACCAGCGCCTCTTAAAATACTTTAAAAAAGTTATTTATATCATCCACGCCTTTTATAGGCCTTGAAAAAATATTCGATAAAAATCCACGGCTCTCATAGACCTTAAACATCTATTCCTTAAAAAGTCGCGCCTCTCATAGATCTTCTGTAAAAAACACGCCTTCTATAGATCCTATAAAATCTGTAATAAGTCCACGCTTTCTGTAAAAACACGCCTTCTATAGACCCTATAAAATCTGTAATAATTCCACGCTTTCTGTAAAAAACCACGCCTTCTATAAACCCTAAAAATATTCTTAAAAACATACACGCCCTCTATAAAAAATCCACGCCTTGTATAGACCCTAAAAAATCCATACAAGGCTCCAAAACATATTCTTTAAAACATCCAGCCTTGTATACACAATAAAAATATTCTTTAAAAATCAAGGCCTTCTATACCTCCAACAAAATATTCGTTTAAAATATCAACGCCTTACATAGACTCTAAAAAAATATTCTTTAACCAGTGAGCGGAGCAGTATAGTCGGACGGGGCCGATCATACGATACCCTACACAACTACCACGGAACTCAAATTTCCTGCGGATGTTTACTCCGGGCGTGGGCAATATTTCATGATATTTGCATCCTCTTGCCCGATTAAAGGTAAACAGCACCTCTTCCTCACACTGACATATTTTCCGAATATTACGAGTATTCAGTACAGCTATTGTCCAGATTTCCTTCACGGTGGGTTGTGTTGTGATGTTCGCTTTCATTTGTAGTCTATAGATCGACTCGAAAATAACACAAAAAATTAAGTTTTCGGTCCACTTCATTCCAAAAGTAATATCTGACCATTACCGAAAATTAAAAGCGTTGTCCTTGATCATAACTGGAACCTCATGGAACAATTCAAAGCAATCGGCGCTATAGTTCCGCTCTCTAGAGTGATAATTGGTTACTAAATATTATACGAATATGGAGATACCTGTAAATATTTAGGTGTAACTCCCACATCCGAGTACATATAACAATATAATTGGTATTAATTTAAAGGTCAACCACTCCTCTTGGATATAATATCAACTTCTCGGGGCTATGTCCTTCAGGGGTAAATATATACGCTACAGAATAAAATTTTTGTCATTTTTCACACAAAAGTCAGAGTCCATTTGACCCGCTAAATATTGACCGATCTTTATCAGAACAGGCATGCTTATTCTTTGGCCCGATCCCCTTCTCCATGCAAAATTTCACGATGTTGGAAAGACCAGAAAAACCGAAAAAAGTTAGTATTTGGTCCATTTCATCCCCTAAATATTAACCGATCTTTCCCAAAAACAATAGGGGTCTTCATTGACCAGAACCCATCCTACATGCAAAATTTCGTGAAGATTGGTCCATAACTGTGGCCTGTATCGTGTTTAGATCGTCTAGATCGACTCAGCTAGTCGAGATATGACTATCGGTATACTAGAAGTTGGGTCTAGGACCAATATTTCGCGGCGTTACAAACTTTTGGGGCTGCACAAAGCTATAATACCCTGACAACATAGTTGTGTAGGGTATAAAAACTCCACTACTTATAAAGAGCTTAAAAAAATATTCTTTAGGAAATCTATGCCTCTTTAGTGCCATGGAAAATATTTTTTATAGCATCCACGCCCTTGAAAAATATTCTTACAAAAACTTTCTACTTTTCTCCGAAGCCTTGAGTTACACTTAACCCATTTAAGATTGTTTTCCGTTGAAATGGAACAACTTGCCCATCGTTCATGAACACAGTAAATTTGTCATTAACTGTCGTTTATCTTTCAAGGATATTTTTTTGGCTACTATGTGCCAACGATTGTCAACTCTAGCATTTTCCAATGAAACAAATGTCATAAGTATTTATGTCTCAACTCCATGGAAAAGAAACTAAAAACACAGTTTTTATACTGTCTCTTTTAATGCTGCAACCAGATTTCCTCAGGCAATTGCAGTCAGTAGAACAGAAAAATAGAAAAGAAATACCAAAAAACCTCTAGACACATATCATAATAACTGTGTCCCACTGCCACAGAAAACAAAAACCATTGCAACCGAACGAAGAACAACTGTCTTAACTTCTCAAATTTTCAAATCAAATTTAATCTGAAAGGCAAAAAAAAAACAATTCGGTCTTCAAAATAGAGCCTAGAGCTTTAAGAAACCCAAACCTGAACACACCACTAACATATATTTCAGCACCAAATGCCGACTCGAACCAACTACCCGGCCATTATTAGAGTATCGTTGTATCAACAATGGGCCCATGTGTATTCTATTGCCGAACCAGACACATTCTCATGTGGAATATGCCACAAAAATCGAAAGGTATCTCTTTTTTTGTTTGGTTTGGTTTTATGTCATTCGGTATTTGGAATTGTGGCAAAGCAGTCAAGACAACTACTGTGAAAAGAAGAACTAGAAAAAACTAAAACAAAAACTGATGCATGACCTCGACTGTATGGTGGTATTGTTGCTGCTGCCGCTGCTGCTGTTCCAATACCAGTTATCACCATCATTGTCGATTGTCGTTCTTTGAGAGTGTGTGGTAAACTATTCTTACAAAGCAAAACCAAACCAATGTCTTTAAATAGAGAGAAGAAAAAACAGAACACGCTGAGCTAAAATAGAATACCCAAAGACCAAGACGTAACTGAAGTCGTTGCAACCAATTCAATGAGTTTTCTATTCCATAAGATCCAACTGTTCATTGAACAAAACAAGACTGGTAGTCTTAAAACAGCGATATCATTGTTGCCCTCTCCTTCATTTTCTAGAAAAAATACGTGCAACCAATAGTTGTAATTTTGTACGTGTGAAAACAAATACATATTGCATTTTATCAATAGACAGTGGAGCAAATTAACACAAAAATTAATTTTACGTAAAATTAATATTAATTAATAATCTACGCCTCTTATAGGCCTTGAAAAAATATTCTTTATATCATTCCAGCCTCTTATAGGCCTTGAAAAAATATTATTTTTATCATCCACGTCTCTTATAGGCATTGCAAAAATATTCTTTATATCATCCACGGCTCTGATGTGTCTTGAAAAAATATTCTTTATATCATCCACGCCTCTTTTAGGCCTTGAAAAAATTTTCTTTATATCATCCACGCCTCTTATAGGCATTGCAAAAATATTCTTTATATCATCCACGCCTCTTATAGGCCTTGAAAAAATATTCTTTATATCATCCACGCCTCTTACAGGCCTTGAAAAAATATTCTTTATATCATCCACGCCTCTTATAGGCCTTGAAAAAATATTCTTTATATCATTCACGTCTCTCATAGGCCTTGAAAAAATATTCTTTAAAAAATCCACGGCCTTAAAAAAATATTCTTTATATCATCCACGCTTTTCATATTCATTGAAAAAATATTGTTAAAAAATCCTCACTTCTTTAAGAGCTTGAAAAATATTCTTTAAAAAATCAACCGGAAAAAGCCCCTGAAAATTCTTTAAAAAATTCTGGCTTCCTGGAGTCTTAATAAAAATCATCTTTAAAAAATACACGGATCTTATAGTCTTTGAAAAAATATTCTGTAAAATTCCACTTTTTGTTTATTTTCAGCTAAAGTAACGCCTTCTTAAAATGGCCTTTGCAAAATTTAATTTTTTCGGTCTATGTTTCCCAATACGTGAGCTGGAGCAGTTTTTCTTGGCCACTATAAGACAAATACCGGCAAATTGAACAAGTCGCTTTTACTCTTTGCTAAAAATTTTAACCCATCGCCAAAAAAGAAGCAAATGGAAAACACGAAACTTCGTACAAAATGTTCAGATGAAAAACCTCTACGTCTACCAGAAACAAAAAAACAAAAGCCAACCTTTGGCGGTAAGAAAACTACCATCCACAAAAAATTTCCGAAAAATTACAGAAAACTTGTCAATAGTTTCTTACCCCAAAAACGAATGTAACCATAATGACAGTTTGGTTGTTTCGTGCCGGTGTTTTTTCTGTTCGTACCGTCACTTCTGAAATTCTATGGTTTGGTTTGTCGCGGTTTTCTGACTTTTCTGTTATTTTTCGTTCGAAGTTGGCTGACAATTTTTTATGTGGATGTTGTTGGTGGTTTTTCTCTGTTACGTTCTCTTTCAAATTTTTGTTTCTATTGACAACGGTTGGTTGTTGTTACTTTTTTGAGTTAGCGTTTTGTTGGTTTGTCGTTTTAAATTTTATTTCGTATTTTCTTGTTTACTTTTTTAATTCTTTTTTCATATGGTTTTGCTTGTTGTAAATAAAACTCATTGTCTGTTGTCGTTGCTGCTGTTTCCTTATTAAAGTTTTGTCAATGATTTTTTGTTGGCATTTCTGGCCAACATATTGAAATGTAATGAAAGAAAACAACGGACTTACTGTCGTTTGTTAACCAGACAAACGAACAAATCCAGAAACCTTTACGTTATAATTTCAGTTTCTTTTTCCCGCACAAAAGTTTAAC
The DNA here is from genome assembly GCF_032173495.1 of Musca vetustissima. Classification (NCBI taxonomy): domain Eukaryota; kingdom Metazoa; phylum Arthropoda; class Insecta; order Diptera; family Muscidae; genus Musca; species Musca vetustissima. The sequence goes on from NW_026873325.1 coordinate 135,446, forward strand.
TTTAATCTTTTTGTAGGGATGTAAAACTTAACGGTGAAGTTTTTGAACTGCAGCGGCTCACATTTCCACTTTTGTATTGGCATTCATTCAAAAACCTACCAAACTTTTGTAATTTTAAAGATTTCTTCGGGTTTTCATTAAGAGGCCCTCTATAAAAGCAGAAAAAAAGAGAGAAATGTGTTTCATTCTGCTTCTATTCGTGACATTTTTACATTCAACTTCAAGACAAATTGAAGCTGCTTAATATAAGCTATATATAACCTACGGCTAATTTTTATAATGACGATTTAAAGGTTTTTCTCTTCTTTGTGGATTTGACTACAAATTGACGACTAATGACATTATAATCATAGTGCAGATAGTCGTTGAAAAAAATATGTTTTAAAAAATCCACGCCTATGGATAGTCGTTGAAAAAATATGTTTTAAACCAGTAAGGAAAGTAGTAAAGTCGGACGGGTCGACTATATGATACCCTTCACCACATTGGGTATATTCAACTGATGAATCCTAACATACATGGCAATTTTAAAGGACCAGTAAAATGAAATTGTATCCATAAACATGTCATTCTGTAACCGATACTAAATTTTTCATTTGGTCAGATATAAGCTATATCTAAATCTGAACCGATTTCAGGAAACTTAACACACATCAATCTAGACCATTCATTACGCTGTGCCAAATTTCGTGCTAACCGAAAGATATTAAGGGACTTTGGTGCACCATTTACCTAAAATCGGACGAAAATATATATGGGAGCTATATCTAAATCTCAACCGATTTTTAAGAAATTTTACACAGTTCATTCTAGACTCAATTCAGTACGTGCAAATCGGAAGATATATAGGGACTTTGGTGCACCATTTACCTAAAATCGGTCAAAACTATATATGGGAGCTATATCTAAATCTGAACCGATTTTCAAGATATTTTACACACATCATTCTAGACTCAATCCAGTACGGTATGCCAAATTTCGGGCAAATCGAAGGACATATAAGGACTTTGGTACACCATTTACATTAAATCGGGCGAAACTAAATATGGGAGCTATATCTAAATCTGAACCGATTTTCTCCAATCTCAATAGGGTTCGTCCTTGGGCCAAATAAGTGACCTATGCCAAAATTCATCCAAATCGGATCATAAATGCGTCCTGTACTTTGTTCACAAAAATACATGGACGGACTGACAGACGGATGGACGGACGGACATGCGTAAATCGACTCAAAAAATGATTCTATGTACATTCTCAAAAGGAACCATGTGCATGTTACAAACATATGCACAAAGGCATAATACCCTGTCCCACAGTGTGGTGAAGGGTATACAAATCCACGCCTATGGATAGTCGTTGAAACGATATGTTTTGAAACGATATGTTTTGAAAAAATATTTATGGCTACGGATAGTCTTTTAAAAAATCTACGTCAGAGATTTTTTTACAAATATTTCGAGAAAGGGTATTTTTTGAATATTTTTAAAAATATTTCTTTATATTTCATGTTAAGAAGTCGAATGGTTTTTAAAATTTTCAATTATACAACGAATGAATCTTTTGTCACTAGTTGTCATCCTCCTGACATTGTGTGGCCTACCACAACTCTTCACTGATAGCCTGTAGCAGCGTGATTCTTTTTTTCTGTTCCTTTTTTTGTCTTAAGGACCGCACGTGTTTATCACTCTAAATGTTCGTACTTCTTCTTCAGCTGACACTTCTTTCCCTACTTACGAAGTTAATCTGTTTTTAAAAGAAAGTTTTTACATTTTATTTCTTTGCTTGACGTCAATTTTGGTTGTTAATGTTAGCCTTAATTACAATTGGGCCTTAAAATGTAAAACTTCTTCTTCGTTTGGTGCTGCTGGTTTTCAACAGAAACAGACAGACACACGCACGCAAACGAATGAAAACTTTCTTTAGAGCTATTCTTGAAAATTCCAAAAATAAACTTTTGTTACTCGGTCATTACGAACTTATTGTTTTAAAAAGAAACAAAACCAACAACAACAAAAATAATATTTTTAAAATTTAATCAAGTTAGTTGTTGTTGTTCTTCTTCGTGTCTCTTTCACATCTTTGTAATTTAGGCTTTTTGTCGTTTGAAGAAAATTAACCGTAATATTTTATTTGTGCAAAATTTGTATAACGAAATTAATTAACACACCAAAAACAACATGGAATTTGTAATAAAGTCACGTTCTGACAGGCGAACGGTGGCGACCAAAAGAACATTTATTATTTTCAATTTTTTTGGGTGTCATCTTTTCAATATCAGGTGTTAACGCACCAAACGAAATGATTAAAAATAAACTTGAACAGAATAATTTGTAAAATGTAAATACTCGTGAAATTGTGACAAAATGAAGTTGGTACTACGCAATTATGTATTTGGACCTGCAGGTGTTTTGGTAATCCTTTTAATGAATATTTACTTTGTATTCTGTTTTGTTTCGGGGTGATTTGTAACATGTTGTCATTGGTTTATTACTGTCAAATCGTTTCATCGCGGGGAAACTTATTGGACATCACAAGGAAATATTCAATTAAGGAATATTTTTAAACTTTTTTAAGAACACTATTACGAGCGAGGGGTTTTAACGGCTATATGAAGAGTCTTTTTCGTGTACTGGAGAAAGCGTTTTTAAGTTTTTGGATTCTTATAAAAAATTCTATTCAAGTATGTTTTTATTTTATAAAATATTTCTTTGGGACCATTAATTGGCGTGGTTTTTTTAAGAATATTTGCTCAAGGCCTACAAGAGGTGTTTTTTTCAATAATATTTTTTTAGGGTGTAGAAGAGGTGTCAATGCGTGTATTTATTAAAGAATATTTTTATACCCTACACAACTATGTTGCCAGGGTATTATAGCTTTGTGCTGCCTCAAAAGTTTGTAACGCCTCGAAATATTGGTCATAGACCCAGCTTTAAACATACCGTTCGTCATATCTCGACTAGCAGAGTCCATTTAGACATGTGTGTCCGTCCGTCTGATACAGGCCACAGTTATCGACCAATCTTCACGAAATTTCTCATGTATGATGGGTTCTGGCCAATGAAGACCCCTATTGTTTTTGGTAAAGATCGGTTACTATTTAGGGGATGAAACGGACCAAAAACTTCATTTTTCTCTGATATTCTGATTGCTGCAGAGGCTGCAGTTATGGCCCAAACATCGCGAAATTTTACATGGAAGGGAAGAAGGGGATCGGGCCAAAGAATAAGCATTCTCGGTTTGATAAAGATCTGTAAATTTGATAAAGATCTGTCTGACTTTTGTGTGACAAATGACAAAATTTGTATTCCATAGCGTATATATTTAATCCTGAAGGACATAGACCCGAGAGGTTGATAATATATCCAAGTCGAGTAGTTGACCTTTAAATTGAAACCAATTACATTGTCGCATGCACTCGGATGTGGGAGTTACACTTAAATACTTACAGGTGCTTACGTATTCAGATATTATTTATTAACCCATTACCACACTGGAGGGCGGGAATATAGCGCTGATCGCTTTGAAATGTTCAATGTGGATCCAGTTATGGCCAAGGACAATGCTTATAATTTTCGGTGATGATCAGATAATAATTTTGGGATGAAGTGGACCGAAAACTTAATTTGTGTGTGTGTGTTTTTTTTTTTTTTGAGTCGATCTATAGACCACAATGTTAAGCCGAACATCACAACACAACCCATTAGAAGAGCTGTACTGAATATTAGTAATATTTGTTGGTGCAAATATCGCGAAATATTGTGCTAGTTCAGAATGTGGTACCACAGAAAGTTAGATTTTCGTGGAAGTTGTGTAGGGTATCATATGGTCGGCCCCGTCCGACTATACTGCTCCGCTCGCTGGTTTTATGTAATACAGCTATTTGGGCAGCATTTTAAAATCTTCTAGTCCATTTACTTCAGGTCAAGGGTTTTGTTTCGGAGTCACATTTTTTATGGGTCAATTTTTTATGGGTATTGGATTGTCTGCAATGTGCCTTGCAATTCGATTTCAATCCCTATATATTAGGAATAGATTTTGACATAGGTTTTAAGCATTTACAAAAAATTGAAAAAAGTTCAAATACGCAGCCCTTGCCAATGACGTCAAAATACACCGGGCGTCTCAAATATGTATCTGCTAATTAGCACCAATTTTGAACGTTTTATGGGATTTTTTAATCTTCTCGGAAATGTGTTAATTTTTTTCTTCATAGAAACTGGTCAGATCACACGTTTGAAATAAAATTTCAGTGTCATTTAGTAGCCAGACATATCACGAATAACAACAACAAATATATAGGGTTTTTATATTTGCTTACCTTCACTTTTATTATTAGCATTTTTTAACATAATTTTTATTTTTTGCGATTTTTGCATTCATATTTAATATTCACATTCTAAACTTTCTTTTTTTCTTTTTTCAGACAAAAATACTTTCCATTACCAAGAATTGATGGGTTAGCACGTTTTGCAAAAAAAAAACTTCCCCAATCTACCATCACCACCGGTAGCGGCGACGCGTCAATGAATTCGATTTGCTGGCTGTAAAACAACAAGAAGAAAAAAAAACAACAAAAAATACAAATTAATAATCACTTACAAAATTATTTTTGGACAAAAAAATATTTAAACGTCATTTTGTTCGATTCTGAATTTTTTTGTGTGTTTTTTTTCCAACAAAATTCAACTTCCATTTCAATAATACCTCCCAAAAAAGAAGCGTGTTTTTGTTACAAAAAAGTCATCGATTTCAACGAAAGCGGCGGTGGCGGCGATGACAATGGACTAAAAAAACTCTCAATCGAACTTCACAAAACCGCTAAGCTTAAAACAAAAGTGAAAATAAATTCAATTTGCATAATTCTGAACGGGAGAAAAAATTCTGTGCTATTTGTGTTCTATGTTTTCGCGTGTGTTCTTTCGCGCCTAGAAATTAAATTTGTTGTTGTTTATTTTATTTTCCTCGATAAAAAATTAAACCAATGCTAAACTCATTGGTGTATGTGTATGTGTGTGAAAAACTGGTATCCCCCATTCCTTAGCAGTTTGAATGATAATTGTCACAATTCCCTCCCTCCACCATTTCGGAAAAACGTTAACAATTGAATTTGTCATTGTGCAGATATTTACTACGATTGTTTGTTTGATGACCTCTCCCAACCGCCCTCTCTCTCTATACCCTTCACGAGATCTACAAGTCTGGTGCGGCTTTGATTCGTTTGCGACCCACTCACCCAGAGTAAACTGAAGACAGAATTCTATTTCCCAACTTCTCTTCACTCATTTGTTATTCCAACAACGTTGCAATATTAAAACAACCATAACTGTGAGTGTTCATCACCTCCAACCACCTTCCCCCTTTGCCACACTCTCTAGCCCCATTTTTGCCATTGACTATTTCAAGCCTGATTGGTGTTAAAAATTCTTTACAGAACTCGCTCTTCAAACAAACAATTCACGCACGAGACCTAAACCAAGCCGGCCAGCCAGCCAGTCAGCCAACCAACCGTTCAATTTTTATGGGTTACCCAGTCACACAGACAATTCAGCGAACCGGCGAACGAACACAATCGAATCATTGTGAATTGTGTGTCAATTTGTTTGTTAATATTATGGCCGCCACATTTAGCCACACAATTTGTTGCAATCAAGGACGATATGCTGGCGTTTACTGCAGAGGCCACTTAATGGATGCTTAATATTTAGAAAACGTTTCTAGCACCCGCTCTCCATCCCCACACCTACCATTCGATTGCAAACTTAATTTCGTTATCATAACCCCTCTCTTTAGGGCAATTTATTTCCCTCTCTTCTCTTTTATGGTGTCTTTGTGGGAGAATTTCAAATTAAATCAATTCAATTGTTTGTTTTATTTGAAAATTGTATTTTTGTTTGATTTCCGTTTCCGTCGGCTAGCCCCGGCCCCCTCTAACTCACTTCAGAGTCAAGTGGAAATTGTTGGCCCCCCAACTCCTGTTTTTTTTTACTTCATTGAATTTTTCAGAGACGTGACATCATTTAAATACTTAAATAAACAAACAGCAAACACAACAAAAAATGGCAGTTTAACCCTTCAAGGGTCGGAAATAATTAAATCTCAAAACCTCACAAATAAGGTTCGGAAACATATTTTTATCCAGAGGGTCGTAAAGGCTTCCAAATTCGGCTCCGCATTTTCTATACCCTTCTTCCAAAATGTCAATATTTCCTTATGATTAACCCTCTCTATGCCAAAACTAAATAATAAATAGGTCACAGAAAATATTGTTTCGCTATCTTAGATTAGAATCATTTAACCTCTAAGTTGCCAACTGGGTCTCCTCCCGTATCTACTTTTCTAAATTTATTTTCAATTTTTGTAAGGGACCCCTATAAGACTTCATTTAAAATTTTATCAAATATTCCCATCTTAAAATGTCTATAAATTTGTATTCAAATATTTATTGAACCGTCAACGACCCTATTCCGAATTTCGATTCATTTTAGTGGCAAAACCTTGCCCTAACCCCAAAATCCGTCACAGCTACTTCGCTTCAAACACAGCGGGGCCCCATTGTATTCATATTCCGACATAATTCTCACGCTTAGCCGGTTTACACACACACATACACCTTTTGTAATAGCTGCTAATTGTTTGTCTCTCTCCAACAAAACGTGTTTTTCTTGTCGCAATAAAAAAAATTAAATTTTATTTTAGCCGAAATTTTAAATAAAAAAATACAAAAAGTGAAAAACACACACACTCATAAAATTCTATAATAAATGACCAGTGGCAATACATATAATTATTCGTCAATGATTGATGATCATTAATCAGACGTTGTCAAAGTCATCGCCAGCGTATACGCCGCCTTGACAAACAAAATTTCGCGTTTTTTTATTCCAAAACAATTGTAAATTGTCGGCGGAGAGGCGAGAGAGAGCAAAAATATCAACATTTAAATTGGATCATCAAGTAAATTTTGAAAACAAGAAAAAAGGTAAGTGCCAAATAAACTTCATTCTTACAGAGAGATATACGTGATCGGATTGCCCGGCACTATTTTGGAATAAAAATTACAAAGCCCTGAATTAAATGACCTACTAAATTGACAACTGGAAATAAATTGGGGTCATCACAATGAAAAGCAACTCTAGTATAGAAGAATGAAGCAATCTTCAAACAGTTTCTTTAAAAAATCTACGCCTTTAATACCTCTTGAAAAGTATTCTTTAAAAAATATTAAAAAATCTACGCCTTAAATACTACTTGAAAAAAATTCTTAAATAAATTCACGGCTTAAATACCTCTTGAAAAAACCACGCCTTAAATACCTCATGAATAGGCCGTGAAAAAATATTCTTTAAAAAATCCACGCCTAAGCCTCATATAGGCCGTGAAAAAATATTCTTTAAAAAATCCACGCCTAAGCCTCATATAGGCCGTGAAAAAATATTCTTTAAAAAATCCACGCCTAAGCCTCATATAGGCCGTGAAAAAATATTCTTTAAAAAATCCACGCCTAAGCCTCATATAGGCCGTGAAAAAATATTCTTTAAAAAATCCACGCCTAAGCCTCATATAGGCCGTGAAAAAATATTCTTTAAAAAATCCACGCCTAAGCCTCATATAGGCCGTGAAAAAATATTCTTTAAAAAATCCACGCCTAAGCCTCATATAGGCCGTGAAAAAATATTCTTTAAAAAATCCACGCCTTAAATACCTCTTGAAAAGGCCGTGAAAAAATATTCTTTAAAAAATCCACGCCTAAGCCTCATATAGGCCGTGAAAAAATATTCTTTAAAAAATCCACGCCTAAGCCTCATATAGGCCGTGAAAAAATATTCTTTAAAAAATCCACGCCTAAGCCTCATATAGGCCGTGAAAAAATATTCTTTAAAAAATCCACGCCTAAGCCTCATATAGGCCGTGAAAAAATATTCTTTAAAAAATCCACGCCTAAGCCTCATATAGGCCGTGAAAAAATATTCTTTAAAAAATCCACGCCTAAGCCTCATATAGGCCGTGAAAAAATATTCTTTAAAAAATCCACGCCTAAGCCTCATATAGGCCGTGAAAAAATATTCTTTAAAAAATCCACGCCTAAGCCTCATATAGGCC